>NW_016185624.1:0-4855 GCF_001687245.7 Rhagoletis zephyria | reverse complement strand
ACTGATTCCAACGAACTGGGAGATAAGGGCGCTTACTATTGGGGCTTGCCGGCTTTTACTTGTCTATCGGTCAATTTCTTTCGTTTTTTGTTCCAAGCTTTCTTATTTCACTCGGCCTAGCTGTGCGCTATTTTTCATATTTTCACCAACAATGGGGGCGGGGGTAACAACTAAAGGAAAAAGTGTAACTTTTGACGAGCCGCTGCATTAAGAAATCTCAGAATTTATTACTAGCAAAATTATTAAGTAGCTTATAACTANGTTTCAAACTCAATACCCAGAAGATTAACTGCGCGCGGTGTACTCATTCGCTCATAATGTATGTATTGTATGTACATATGTACACTAGACTGGTCCTTATTGCATAAATTGTTTCCTAATTTCATACCGCCGCGGTGCATCGGGCGGAATAAGTTTCCCAATATAAAAATTAGTGGCGATTGAATAAGATTTGGTGGCTGTGCACAGCCGGCAGTTTGAAAATATATATAAATATTAAATAGGTGGCTTTATTTCAAATCCAGATTGACTGGTTGGTTGCAGTGCTTTTTGGTGTCTGACTACAAATAGCATTGGCGAATATTTAATCTATTTGAATCGTATGTTGCCTTAGTTCCCTGATTAATTTACCTACTTCGCTTATGATAGCTCCAGACCTAGTTGCGTCACGTTATGTGTCCTCCCAGTACTTTATACTTATTATCCGTAAAGTCTGAATATTCGCACAAAAAAATGCTGGACACTTACTTTGGTATCTTCTTACCTATATAGTTGTATTTAAGGAAAAAGTCTCTTCTATCGGCCACTCGGACTCTTTTCCACTCTCTTCTGGATGGCAATCATACTTGTACACTACAGTTGAAGTCGACACTGGGTAAAATGTAGTCTTTCGTCAGGGATAATTCCATTTATTTAATGATCAACCCATGTCTGAAGTGTCTAGTCCCAGGCCTGACTCTCTAAGAGCCGTTTTCTCCTGTAGGTTTTAAAATTTATCTGCCCTTTAAATACAAATTTTATACTGAAAAAATGTGATAACATAAAAAGTAACGATACAAAAGAAATGGGTGCTGATTGGATTAGAGACGAATACATACATCGTGGTGTCTGGGTTTGGATCCCGCCGCGTTAAAACCCCGCCAATGAAAGAGTTTTCTCTTGCCTCATGCCTCGGATGTAACCCCTTTTTCCACGATGACGCTAGCAAACGTATAAAGGACTACGATTTAAGGGTATGAACCTGAAATATCCAGATCCTTAATGGGGAAGGTACCTCGCCCCGGCTGGTTGACATCCTCGGGAAGATAAAGGCTGCCATCACCGCCACCCAAGAATTACGATGTACGTGGAAAGGCAAGGTACCCGTGGAGCCTTGTGATGTCTACTACAGTTGCCACAATCGCTGTTTTGGATTTGTGGTGGAAGAGAGACTGCGTCGCCGAGTACTGATGTTCACATCGGTCGACGAGCTGCTAGCCACAATCCGCATCAAAGCTAGATTATTCAACGTATCGCCCATCTACGCGCATGCCCCAATGAAAGAGAAGAACGAAGCGTATAAGGGCTTCGGTTGGGGTGTACATATGAGCGCTGCCCCCGACACGGTATCAAAATCGTGCTTGGTGATTTCAATGCCAAGATGGACAAGGAAGGGATCTCTCGTGCTACTGTCGGAAAAAAACAACCTCCACGACAAGTCGTCGGATGACGGACTGACGGACTCTGGGGTCGTTATAGGGAACTCAAGGGGAAAGCAAGACGTATTTGCCGCAGGCCGAAATACGTGAGTACGAAGAGCTTGGAATGTTGGCCGACAGGAATAGCGCATGAAAATTTTGCTAGAGAGTTAGGCGCCTTATGGTTACAGTTTCAAAACCAGTTAGATTTCTACTAACTATGGGGACCTAGTGAATGATATCCAGAACGTACCTAAATTATGAAGGGAACACCTTTCCACCCTATTGAATGGCAGAATCACTGAAAATACTGGAGAAGACGAACCCGAGTCCCCAGTTGTTGATGAAGGAGTCAATGTTCCATCGCCTGTTTTGCAAGAGGTACGAATAGCGATTATGCGGCTGGAAAACAACAAAGCTGCTTTCGATTGCACGAATAGGTGTTATCTTTATGCCGCGAAGTGTAAGTTTGGAAGCCCCGAGAAAGTAATACGGCTGTGTAAAATGACCCTGATTAATACCACCAGCTCCGTCCGAATTGTGAAAGACCTTTCCAATACTAAACAAGGTTTCAGAGTCACCTTTCATGTGATTTATTTAATCTGATGTTGGAGAAGATAATAAGCGCTCTCTAAGGTGTGTAAGTCTGAGTCGAGTTATACGCGGGCAATCACATAGTATATGCTGCGAGGTTTCATCTTCTAGCCTACAAAACCTGCAGTTCGTCTCCTGCAGTGTCCTGTCAGGTATCCGGTGAGAGTTCTTAAACCCTCTCTGCTAAGATTTAGCAGCCGTTCGGAGATTCCTCGAGAAAGAGTTTGGACGACTGCCTATTACCCTTTGTCGAGCGCCATTTGGGTTGTAACTTGCAAGTCCTCCCATCGCCTTAGGAGCTCTGCTGTGCTATCCTTTGGATGAACCAAAAAAAGGCTTTCGTGGCTTTATTGGTAGCCGCTGTGAAATGCGAGTTCCAGTTGAGGCGCTTATCATATTTTCAGTAATATTTATGGATGCGATTTTATTAGCTCGTCCTGAACTCATCTTAAAGTGCAATCATAAATGTATAAAGTTTTTCCATGAATATGATAGCATATTCATGCAAAACTCTCATTCTCTGTATCCTTTAAAGCTCATCTGTGCCAAGAACTAAGTATCGAAAATTTGTGACCACATTTATCGAGCATTCATGGTAATTGCGACATGCCAACAAGTTCTGTACAAGTTTGTGCCCAAACAAAGAGCAGACTCGCTACCTATTGCATGAGTGCAATCCATCCAACGAACGACCAATCGAGGTTGTTGTAGTCAGCAAGCCAGGAAAGTGTTTAACACAACCATCCGGTCAGTGGAGCGCTCATAAACTAAAAAGTCACAAAAGTTTTCAGTGCTGCTGCTGCTGCTGCCTCTACCAAAACGGTGTGTAAGTGTGTGTGTGTGTGTGTGTGTGTCTGCTGCGCTTGGGCACTTCACTCGTAAACCGAGTGCACTTCCTGCATGTGCAACGTCCAAGCGAATTTGCGAAAGTGTCGAATTAAGATTGGAAAAGTTTTAAGCTGTCTTCACTCTGTTTAAAGAGTTAAAAAAAAAATCCGCACTTGATATGCACTTTTATAGCATTTCTATCTGACTTTAACTGTAGTTAGGATAATAAAAGTGGAACGCAAAATAAATTTGTAAGTTTTCGAAAAAAATTTTCAATTGGAGGAAAACAAAAATACTCAAACAGTAAATATTGAGATTCATGCAACCCAGTAAAATAGTTTGGGGTTTTTTGTCTCAAGTATTAGGCACTAAAATAGATTCAAGAATAATTTTTCTAAATTCGAAACTTTATACAAACTTGGGAAAAGTTAACAAATTTTCATCAAAATTTCAACTTTTGAATCTGAATTTTTAGAACATTTTTGGGTATGCAGTTTATAGCACATATAATTTTTAATGAAGCGCAAGTTTCAAGCGGCTAAAAAATCGCGTTGATTTTTGAGATCTTTTTTTTGGAAAGTGTATCTTGCTCCCTTATCCCGGGTTTTTTCTAAAATTCATGGATTCAGTGTTGTGATAAGCTGAGGGCACAGTAGACCTACTGGTCGCATTGCTTACCCTACTCATATCTATCATACTAAAAACGTATGGACAAAATTTCGAAGCCATATATCCATTGGTGTGTTTTTTTTGGGTATTTTTGAGGTTAGGTTTGTATGGGAGGTATGCTTTAAGGTGAACAGATTACGCTCAATTTTTGAGGGTTCAAACATAACATTATTGAAATGATATGGGAAAAAATTTTAAGTCATATCTTCATTGGTAAGCTTTTTATGGCATTTTAATGCATTTTTGAGGTTAGGTTTGAATGGGAGGTATGCTTTAAAATAAACAAATTTCGCTCAATTTTTCATGGTTTCAACATAACGTTATTCAAATGATATGGGCAAAAATTTGAAGTCATATCTTCATTGGTAAGCCTTTTATGGCATTTTAATGCATTTTCGAGGTTAGGTTTGTATGGTAGGTAACTTTAAAATAAATTCATCACGCCAATTTTTCGAGGTCTTCTTGACTCATGTCCATAAATGTTCTATACGAAAAATTGGCGTTCTACGCCGATTCCTATTTTTTGCTAAAAAAAATCTATGGGGATGTACCAGTGTGCGCCGTGAAAAAAACTCTGGTCAGATATGTAATTCGAGTGCTATAAACTGATTGCTGTTACATCTGAATACGCATTTTAAATTTAAAAAGTTTTGATTTATTTACATACATCAAAGTCAAAAATATGTCCCATTCAACTCCTAATTAAAGAAGCTTTGAAAGTTAATTCAATCTTTGCATGTAAATCCGTACTCAGCCTTTCGACTGCGATGACTGTTACTGAATAGCTTGAAACAATATAAATGGATCCACTTAAGCAATGTATGAGTGTCGTTTGGCTTGGCGATGAATTTCGGGTATTTTGTGCCTAAGTGGCGCCTTGTGCCTTTGAGGCTTCACCGCCTACGTGTGGAAATAAATTTCACGCAATTTGACGCTGCTAAAATACCCTTTTATAGTTGAATGAAATATTCATGACTATTTCGCAGACATACGCACGCACGACAGGTCATCAGTAAAGCAGACTCATGCCCATGTATGTGCAAATATTCCTTGCGCATACATACATACATACACTCACTTATCCATAC
>NW_016185623.1:0-4855 GCF_001687245.7 Rhagoletis zephyria | reverse complement strand
AACACATGCACGAACGAAATCCATTTTTATATGGGAGAAATTGGGCAAAGCCCTCGGCGAAAAAAATTTAAAAAATCGACGGAATATTTGAGTAACTTGAAACTTAAACATTACTATGCTAAAATTGTTGAGTTACAAAAAACTGCTAAGCCAGAATTTTTCTAAAATTCTGATTTAAAAGTGAGAAAAATTTTATAAGAAAAATTTTAAAAAAATTTACAAATTCTGTACGAAATTTTAAATCTTAATTTATGTACGGTTTTTTGCACTGCGATAGACTTAAATAAAAAATTATTAAACAGTAAATTAACAAACTTGGAAAAAAAAATTGAAACTTTAAAAATGTGGAAAAATTATACAGTTATTTTGGGATCTTTGATCTGCAACTTCAAATAAACATAAAAAAATGGTAACGGCATTTTTCTAATCCTTTGGTACTTTTTCATAATTTCACCGGCGTAATCGATTCCCATTAACTTAAAATTTTTGGAATTTGTTGTACTGTGTTATTGCTTTAAGAGTTGTCGCTGTTTGTCAACAAAAGAACGCCGCTAATGATGCCAAATTTTAAATTTATATCTAAAGATATTTAAAATTCTGGTGATATTCCTACTTTAAAGTGTTGTAAATGAAATCAGAATTGGAATAAATACAAATGCTTGCGTCAGTTTTAAAGAGGCCGTTTTTATAAATGCCAACAGTAATAGTTTTTAAACCGTAATACTGTAATCCACTTTCAATATTTTGCATTCCAAATTGAGCAAAAAAAAAAACGTGAATAAAAAAAATTGCCAACCAACGCTACCACCCTCAACTTGCAACTCAGCGCTACAGTGGCCAACTCGTTTAGGCATGTGTTGACAGTCGTGTTGACCGATTTGTCAGCAAACAATGGTAGTACGTATTTTACAGCTTGCAAAATTTTTAGCAGCAGCACTTGATTACAAAAAAAAAATAAAAATAAAATCGTACATATAAATACGTTTTTCCCTACATATTTCCTGCACTGACTTTACAAGCCAGCAGCAAATCAAAAAAAAAAATATGCAAAACTATTTTAAAAACCAACACTGAATTAGTAAGCAAATTTTATGACAAGCAAACACAAAAATATTTCCCTGCTATGTCATGCATAACAAGGTATGTACAAGTATATTTATGAATTTTTCAAAAATAGTACGAAAAACATAAACAAAAAGCCATATAGGCCATATAAACGTCACATAGATACATATGTACTCGTACAGATGTTTGTAGTATAACAGCGCAAACAACGCCTCGGCGACAAAACTAAGGTAGCTAGCTGCCTGTCTGCCTGTAAATTTACGTGAAAATGTGTGCACTCATCCACACTTGCTTGTATATCATTTTTCTATTTTTTTTTTTTTGCCACCAGCCCAGTGGTCCGATTCTGACTCCCTGTGCTGCCCATAAGCTGACAACAATCTTGCTTGGCTGCATATTTTTTCATGCAATAAAAAGCCGCAATCAATGCAGGAAACTAAATTTTCAAGCATTTATAAAATTAAATCATCAAGAAAAAAACAAAGTCCAGAGCTGTAGCTGTGAGGGGGCGTAAAAAAATAAATAAAGTGACAAACGGACAAAAAAAAAATCAGGGTAATAATCCATTTAAAAGCATTTATGGTGATTGTCTGCGCGCAGAGCTTCGTTTTTTATTAGCTTTCCATCTTTCCATTGCACACACACATATGTACATTAGACTGCATCACTCCCCATACAAAAAAAAAAATCGGTACTGTTTTTCCATGGGAATTATAAAATCTATTATATTTTAAAACGTCATCCAAAATATTTCGTAAAAATATTAAGATTTAAGCGAGCTGAACCGATTTGAAAATACCTCCAAAAATGGGGTGTTTTATGAATAAAAACAGTTTCTTAAAGATGTTTTTTTGAAAAAATTCCCTCAAATGACAAAACGGTTTAAACGGCTTAAAAAATTTACATAAGAATATTAGAAAAAAAAAAATTTTTTTTGAACGGAATCGTAATGAGATTTTTGATCTCATTAAACTCTTTCGATTTTGACTTGTGAGGTATCATTGGAAAGGTATTTTCTCACCCTTTTTTATTTCTTTGCTAACAAGCTCATTCAGAGGATGAAAGAGAAAGGTAGGATGAACGAAATTTATTCAAAGTTGAATTAAGATGTGTTGGTTTTTAAAAAAACTTGGGACACGAATGACTTTTTTTGCACATAAATAAAAATAGTGGGAAAATACCTTTCTACCGAGATCCCATAAGTCTAAATCAGAATAGTTTTGGCCCAGTTATTTAAGTTTTTCGTAAATCAATCTTTGAAAAAAGTAAAATAACAGCATCAAAAATCTCATTATTACGATTCCGTTGTTTTGTCATCTGTGGGGACTTTTTTCAAAAAGTTTGGACGTCTTAAAATATAATAAATTTTGTAATCCCGGCGGAAACACCGCAACTTTTTTTGGTGATGCAGTCTAATGTACATACATGCTTACAAACACTGCACTCTTTTCGTGTTCTGTGCAGCGAATTGACAAATAAATTGACCTTTTCTTTCGCTCGCTCACCCTCGCACTCTCTAACGGACTGGAGGAGCGTCGGTGGTCATTGAAGGCGAATTAATTAAATTAAGCGCACATTGCTGTATTGGTGCATAGAAACATATTCATGTGAATACCGTTATTGACTTTATTCGCCCGCCGCGCACCACTTACTGGCACCCACGAGACATCCATAAATTGGTCATAGATCATTGCGAGCGCTAAGTACTGTGAAACTTATTGTTTATGGCGATGGAAGTGGAACGGCAGCAGACAGTTTACTTTTACTGCGTAGTGTTGAGTCAAAATTGGTTGATTTCATTTAAAATATCTAGAATTTTGGTATCGAACGTTGAAATTTAGCTTATGTACTTAGGAATGAGTGAAAAGAAATTTAGTTTAGGAATAAAATTTTAAGAAATTGGTTACAAATTAACTAGTTAATGGCTAGTTGCACAACAACTGGTTAATTTTGGAGAGACTATTTACACTATTTTATACGTTTTGACTACTTTTATTTTGTTGAGTTACATAATAATATATGTGACCTGGTCTACGAAAAGGGAGCTTACGTGCGAAAACTAGTTTTCTGTGAAAAAGCTGTTAAAAGTAAGCAACTCGTTTCGTCAGTTTCTCGTTATCTCGTTAATTATTCTCCGCGCCGGACGTCCAGTAAGTGTTGTTGTTGGTCCAGTAAGTGTTGTTGTTGGTCGGAATATTATTATAGTTATTTTATATATTATTATATTATTATTTTATATATTATTATATATTATTTTTACTCTTCTTTCTCTACATTNGTTCCGTAGACCAGGTCACATATCTCTATATCGAGGCCTAACCGCGAAATAAACGTAACCGACACTTTTTCCAAAATTTAGTTTTTGATGCAGAAATGCTCCCAATACATCTCGATGCATTTCTGCATCAACTGCCACGCACTCTACGCTAGAGGTCGGAAAAATAAAATGACCTCCGATTGTAATGAAATTTGCAGATTTATTTTATTTCAAGAAGAAAATATGAAATTTGGTGGAGATCAAACTTCAGAGACGCCCACCACATACATATATATACTAGTACAACTAATCAGAAATTTTACTTTGGGTCTGGTAGAGCAGCTTTGACAGGTTGAGTTATTCACAAAAAACACCCTTTTCATATTTTCGAATTCGAAACTAGAATGTGCGATTTTTCACATCGAAAAATATTTGAGCAAACACGAATACGAAACAAAGAGTATTTTATTTTTATTTTTTTTTTTTCAATAACTAGTCAAACTAAAGAAAATCCAATTACTGATTTCAATTACCAAAATGACCTTTTCAAATTTTCAACCATTTTATGGTACATAATACATTTACCATTTGCCTCTCACTAAGTACTAGTACATAGTTCATCTCCACCATATTTGATTAACCCGAAGAATGATAGAATACAATATTGCGACAATCGAGCATCAAATACCAGCAAAAGAGAGAGCAAGACGAACTCGACAAGAAAAAGACGAAGAATCGAACAAAAGGCAGTATTGCCAAGTTTTAAATTTGAAAAAGCACCAAATTTTTATTGGTGTATTTAATGGACTTTACATGCATACACAATTTTATTCTAAGGATGCCGATTCAAATTAATAAAATTTAATATTTCTTGCACGACAGTCGATTTCTTCTGGCATGATTGAAGGTGCTGCCACATATTTTATTTTATTTAAAGTTGCTTATCACACTTACGATTGGTATAAATTTTGCTTCAACTTCTTTTAAAGATTCACAAATTTGGTGTCTTCAAACTAAAAACAAAAGCACCAACCACACAAAAACCACCAAGTTGGCAACAATGAATGTGCATAAACAAATGTATTGTGTGACGTCAGCGACTATGTGGATGCTGTCAAATCGACGAAGAGAGAGGGTCAGCGGTCCGCAAATGGCGCCACCTTTATTTTCTGCATCGTGGATTAACCCCTTCCTTCTCTCAGCGGCTAACATTTCTAGTGCTTTTTCAATTAAGCTTGACAATTGCTTGCCCATAAACGTCACTCTTTTTTACCATCAACACATAAAGTTATGGCGAGTAACAATTAAATATGCTAGAACATCCTAATTGACTTGTTTTTATTTTGTATGGCATTTTTTTTGGGAAATGACAGTTAGTAATTGGTTACCCCTACACCATAATAACCATAAATAAATTGGCTTGTTGGATATCCAAATTTGGTTAGGTACTTAGGAGTGAGAGAGGAAATTATCACAATTGTGCCGAAATGCTTTCGGAGCAATAATTGAAATTGTGTAGGTATATAAATACAT
>NW_016185622.1:0-4855 GCF_001687245.7 Rhagoletis zephyria | reverse complement strand
AGTGTCAAAAATCGCCTCTTTGAAATTTTCGGCCCTCTATAGTTGAATAGCAGGACAATGTAAATAGCTTTCTTTTTATATTAAACATTGACTCCTTGCTTTAAGTTATTTTGTATATTTTTTTTTTATTGAGGCTATTTGTAACATTTATTAAACTCAAGCTTGCTTACCCCTGATTTTAAAGTTCGTTGACATAGTCGTGCGACCAGTTTGTTTCATACTTTGGCATTAAGGGAAAATTACCCAATAATATTAACATTAAATATTGAAATTGAGGGAAGGTAAATCAATTGATCCTGTTGTTGAGGCAAAAACAAGAAACATATCAGATGCTCCCAGCTCTTAGAGAAAAATAATGTACCCATTTAAGCGATGCGTGGTGTATGTACATGTTTACACACATACACGAATATGTATATGTATAATTCATGAATTTCTTCTTTAGAGAAAAAGTTTAGACGATAGCAAAATTTAGCTATGTATAAGAAAATATAAACGGTACCACACATACAACTTAGTAATATGTTCGTATATGCAAGGAAGTATAGCAAAAAAAACACTTATTTCAGTTGGCTTAACTATGAGTTATTAAAATAATAGTATGCCATGTACCATCGCGCTAGGTGCCCATTGTTATGCGCGTATGTACTGCCGCCTAAAAAAAAAATATCGAGAAACTTTTATGCAGGAAATTTGGATTGAGATAAAAACGCTTTGCTTCTATCAATTCGTGTCTGACAGGAGAAGATCACATTTGGCAATTCATACATGTACATACATACCGTATTAACATTAGGATGCCTCTTTTAAAAAAAAAAGTGTCTATTACTCTTAGCCAATCACCGAAATCCGGCCAACATTAGTAACCAAAATTGGCAATTCCTTTTGTTTTAAAGATTTCATTGAACAGTGCTTGCGCTATAATTCCTAAGAAAAATTTGCAATTTTTTAAAAACTTTATTTTAGAATTAGTTTTCTGGGCAGCAGTGCTGTAAGAATTTCCTAACAGAATTATAAGCCAATATGACAATCGGCTTCCGGTAGTATTTCAGACTACGGTCTGGATAGTATTAATAAGTGCTGACACTACTGATTTCAAATCAAAATCAGAGACAATAGCAATATATTTGCAACGATATGAAATAAATTTATTAGAAGCCATTGGAACGAGAAGAGGTTACTTTTCATAAAAAAAGGAGTGAGATGAAATGTCTTTCCAACTATAGTTATCTTGGCAAAAAAGTAGGCTACGCGAATGTTGAGTTACTAAAATCTCCCCGTCCATTTTGGTATGGAACTCCCCATATACCTCTGTACGTAGGTAAGAATGCATTTCACAAAATGTTGCAGCAGAAAAGCTTTGAATTGACGTAACGAGCTATTTTCGTTGGCATGCCGCCAACTAGCTAACAAAAACACACACGGCACCCACACTTTTATTCATTCGATATCCTTACGAACTTGGCCCTACAAAAATCGTAAAGCTAAGCATACTTCAGAGCATAAATACATACATACATACATATGTATGTATGAACATCCATGCGAATTTATAATTCCTGATCTGAGCTCGTGTTTGAACAATATTCGTTGGATGCTGCACGGATGTGTGTACTACATATACACACATATATGTATGTATGTACTCGTATTTATGGATGACCATATATATGTCTTCTTGTATCCTAAGCTAACTAAAAATCGCTTAAAGCACTTTGTATCAGTAGCTCAATCCCAGCATATTCCGTTAATGCATTTTTGTAACATTTGTACCTTTTCATGTTCGGTGGTACATTTATGAGGAGTAGGTACATTCTTGTGGTAAAAGGGTTGAAATTATATATAAAATCACCGCTGTCCGAAGTGCGAAATAAACATTTCAAAATTCTTCGAAGCTTTGAGTTCATTCCAGCTGTTTAACCAAAAATATTCTTACAACTGGTTCAGGATATCTGTATATATGTACTATATGTATGTATAACTATTATCAAGTTGTGGTCAGAAGAGTTGAATAAAAATTGATCTACAGAAGAGCAGATCACTGGCTAAAAGGACCCAAACGTAATACGGCGCATGGCAATCGATGAGAGGTTTAACCGACTTTGGCGCTGCTAAAGAGAAAATAGAGGAAATGCTCTACGAGTGTTAGTCTGTGACTTATACAATAAATAGGAAAGAGAAGACATGAAATTATTGTTTTCATCATTTACAAAAAATATGGTAGTAGTTTGGATGATTTTCCCAATTGCCAATTTTTAATTTTCTGACGAACTGCTACATACTTAAAACTAATAGACCACAGGTGATTGCTTTCATTTTCACTAGAAAATTACAGCTTCGGAGTTTTTCCTAGTAAATAGATTGATTACGCTTTGAAACAAGTTTTCATTGTAATTTTTCGTTTATACACGTTTGTGTACGTACACATACATGTACATAATTTCTATCTTGCTTAAAGCCGAACTCATTTCCCTAAAGCTTTGTGGCCATGCAACTGAATTCTGAAAATTCTGTATACGTACATACGAGTACAGACATAGGTAAGTGTACATTAAGGTTGTCACATAAAAAGTTTAAAATGTTAAGCTCTCACTCCCTGGGATTTTTCTAAATAGGAAAAAAAGAATACCCACATTATTTTATTTAAAAAAATTATGTTTACTACTTCCTCAAAACCCATGAAATTTTTCTTGTTTTTTATATGGGGAAACCCCACTTTTTCTTAGAAATGGTGTGGAATTTTTGAAAGTCAATACTAAAAAATGGTTAGATAAGCGATTGGCTATTATTATTGGAAGTCTTCTAAAAAGAATTTTCCAAAAAATAAAAATAAATATATATTGATTGACTTCATGGACTTTAAGGCATAATTTTTTTTCCACAAAAAAATTCGTGTATTCTTTTTTCCATTTAGAAAAATTTTAAACTTTTCCCCTGTATGTATTTTTGGACCAACCTAATGCACACACACTCGTGACATTTAGTATCATTAAGTTACTACATACATATGTAGTGGGTGCATGGTCATCGACATCGATATTGTTAATTACCAATTTCAGTTGCGGCCAACTTATGAACAAAAACAACAATAAATAAGGTAGAGAAAGTATTATCTCGGACGATTTACGATCTATACCGGTCATACAAGTATGCGTTTAGTATGTATAGTGGCTCTCGGTGAAAATGGGTCACCCGTAACTAAAAATTTCAAAACGCTAGACCAACTCAATTGATGTACAAGAAAAGGTTGAAAATATAATTTTGTAATTTTTATAAGTGAACTAAAAGAAAGAATATAGAACGTTCCCACGACAGCCGGGTCCACGTAACCTGGATTCGTATCTCGTCAAGAACTGTCACTTCAGCACCATTCCCCAAAGACTGTTTCGCTGTTTTTTTTACCTGCTCATATTTTCAGCAAGATTTATGAAGTAATTTATTTCATGTCCCCTTCTGAAATACAAACTTTTTTTTGGCTTTTGGCACATCAACATATTTCACTTCGAGAATGTATGGTAGTAGCTGAACTTTTTAAAACATTTCTATCAAAATTAAACTCAAATATTAATTAGTTGCAGGTGAGCCCCACTTTCACTTTGAGCAGCTGTACATACTGGAAACAGGGCTGAGCCCTTTTTATTTGGGTATTTTGCTGATGTTAGAGTTTAATTAAAATTGCTGCATATCTACTAGATTAATAAACTTTTGAACCAATAACATGTAATTAATTGGATATGGTATATCAAGCAAGTACACACAGTGACTCCAACAAATGTTCACATGTTGATTTTTTTCAACATTCAAAACTTTTTCAAGTTACATATTTTGTTCTTTTTTTATCAAAATATTGTTCATGCTTTAACCAAAACTGTGCAAACAAACTTTCAAACTTTACAAAGTATAAAAAAATTAAAAAAAAATCATCAACATTTTTAAAATTTCAAATGGAGGTTTCATTTTGGATGTGCAGTTTTACAACCCATATAATTTCAATTTTAAAGCGGCAAAAAAACGCGTTCATTTTTAATATTTGTTTTTATTTTGTTTCGGCGTGATGCGCAGGACCGTTTGCAAAAAAAAATCAACGCGAGTTTTTATAAATTGCACTTGTCATATAAAAAAAAAACGTAAAAGCCGTCAGTTAAATATAATTATTAAAAATCAACGCGATTTTCCAGCCGCTTGATACATGTTTTAAAAATTTTAAATTTTGATAAAAATTTGTTGAATTTTTTCTTAACTTTTTATAAGGTTTGTAACTTTTATTTATATTTGGTTAAAAAGTAGTGCTGTCTGCAGTTCTGAAGAAAAATCAGAAGAAATATTTTTTATTAAAAATGTTTCATTATTTCTGTTGCTTGGAAAAGTACTTTGCTGTCGCTGTAGATTTTTTTGAAGAAATAAATATACGAGCATTTTATTCTTGAGAGCTGCATACTAATTTAAAAAGTTTTGGCCTGTTTTGTCCGTCATTTTACTATATATGAGAGCTGCATAAAGCATACAAAGTATTTTTATAAAAAAAAATATAAAAAAATTTAACTTTAAAACGTTGTAAGTAACTATTTAAAAAAATCCACACGTGATCACTTGTTTGAGTCACTGTATGTAAGAAACAAGCCTACATAATTACCTCACCTTTCAATGAGCTGTGGAATAGCCAATAAAGCGTTTTTTATGTAGTAATTAAGATATAAGCCACAATGCCACATGACTACCACATTTACCATTTCTTTGCTTTTATTTTAAATACAAAAAATCATATTTATTTATTCTATTTGAAATTTTACAATTTACAAGAAATATAGATTAATGGCCTTATTCATAAAAAATAAAGTAGCCTTATAAAAGGTTT
>NW_016185621.1:0-4855 GCF_001687245.7 Rhagoletis zephyria | reverse complement strand
CGCCAACAATAAATAGAAATCGAAAATGAATGAACGGATATTTGTGTGCGAACATAGTGTGAATAGGTATGTATGTATGTCAGTGACCACTCGTAGAACCCTTCTACTTAACAACAGTTCATATTTATTCCCTCATGCATTGTCCATAAGTAGTCCATACTCTTGTGTATGTAGAAGATCAGGTGTACCTGCATCTGTGTGCACTACACATACATATATAGTTCAAGTCTTTATATACTTACCGTAATCATAGTGTGATTGTGATGATAGCTGTTCGGAACACAATTTATATGTATGGACGATTTTTTGTGCAAGCATTCGCGCCTGATCAAAACCATTCGAGTATAGTGTGATTTCGCCAATCATAGCATAGTCAGGTACCATCATAGCCACTGTGCGGAAGAGTACTTTCAAATTGTCTGGCAGTTCAGTGCGGCCAGCATAGCTGGAAAAAGGAAAGGCAAGGGGTGAGGGTGAAATAAAGAAGAAAAGATTAAAAAGTAGGTACATAAGTCATATTAAGTTTGATGCTATATGCATACACACATATGTACATACCGTGGTGGCCGCTTAATTAGGCACACTCCTACTCCTTAATAAGAATTGACAATTTATTTTGAATTATTATTTTTTTCCAAAAATATAGTTTATGCTACAACGAAAACCATGCAACTAAAAGTTTCATAACTTCTACAGGATTTAGAAAAATTCGCAATATTTCAAACAATGAGCAACACCATCAGCACAAATAATTCTTAGAAATCAACGCGATTTTTTACCGCTTAGAACTTAAATAAACTAAATTGAATGGGCACCCGGATTTGTGATTAAAAATTTTGATGAGGATTTTTTGAAATTTCCCGAATTTTTATAAATCTCGTACAAGATTTGAATGATATTAACTCTGGTCTGTAAAAAAAAGATCGAAATAAATAAATGGTCAAAGCTAGGAAGGAAGTAATGTCCCTAATTATGTGGCCACTACTGTATGCTAGGGCGTACATATATACAGTTGCGTGCAACTAATTAACAGCTTCGTACCCCTGTGATTGACATATTTATATCAATCTGTACGTGAAATACTAATTAGTTTGAAGTAAATTTTTTATGGTAAAAAGAAGCCTTGGCAAAAATTCATAGTAAAAATCCGTAATAAAGGAGTTGCTATACAATGCAGAAGAAATGCAGCGATAACACAGATTCCACGCGTAAAAGTAGCGGGCAACACCATCTGAAGAAGAGATAAATTGTGCGTAAATAATTTTAAAAAGGACCCGCGCAACACGGCATATAAAATTCTATCTGCGGTTTATGCAAAGTGATGAGGCACAAGAACTGTCGACATCGTAAAAGGACGATTTCGTGATGTGGGACCTATTGGAAGGAATTTTAAGAAGCCTTTGCTCTCCAGAAATTATAGAAAAAATCTATTAAAGTTCGCAAAGAAATACCGCCATTGGATTCTTAATGAATGGAAAATTGTACAAAGTCAATTAGGATTTTACCAGTTAGAAATAGGATATTCCATACCCACAATACAAATACCTGGATCCGCTTTGTACTATACCCACGCTGAAATATGCCGGCGGCATCACAATGCTTTGGCATGCTATAATATGATGAGCGATTGGGCCAGTCTTCTAAATGGAAGAGCTTTCGAACTAATTTTAGAAAGTATCAGCCATGAATGATTATAATTTTCGTGAATTTACTAGCAGTACAAAGACCCATAACAAGTGGTTAATGAGCTGGAGTCATTATTTCTAGACAACACCTGTCTGTGAGTGGCAAAAAATACAAATCTGTACAAAAGTACAAATCACGTAATCCCTGTTTNTAACTACGAACTCTCTTCTTAGTATTTGAGTAGGCGTAGTTGTTTAGTTGCACGCAACTGTATGTACATAGGCAGTTGGGTATATACTAGCCATGCTACATCCATATGCATTTATGTTTCAAAAAGCAAAAATCTGCGCCAGCGAAATTGTTCACCTTTAAAAGAAAAATGATATTTTTAACAATGTTGAACGGATGAATGCTCTTATAACCACTTTTCTCCCCCCCCAAGCAACCCTGATTGAACTGACCAAATACATACATACAACCTTATATTGATTTAGTATTGTAATTCTTTTTGAAATTAGTAAGAAAAATCCGTTGCCCCAGAGATAAATACGTAAGAAAAGTTTACTTTTGTTAAAAAAAAAATAAAAAAATTTACACTGCTCTTTTTCCCAACTGTGCATACAGCTGCTTTCTATGAGCAACAGTTTTTTGTTTTTTTTTTTGTGAGCTGCTCTTACCCGCAATAATTGAAGTGAGTAAATTGAATGTTTTCCAAACTTTGTTCAATTTCAGCTGTTTGCAAAGTCTGCTTAGCTAAAGTTTGTTTAGATAAGCGAAAATTGCAAAAGAATATGAAAGCGAATATGAAGATATAGTAAAAGTGCAGAATAATTGAAAAAATGTATATTTGAAGTTCAACGAAAATGAAATGAAAAATTTGCAGAGCAAATCGAATGATTAGCAAGTAAAAAAAAAATATTAGTCATATGCAGCCCACACCACCTTTTAAATATGATCATTGGGAATTGATGCAATAGAAATAATTGAATTGAATACAAAAAATGTAGGAAACAGTTTTCAATAGTTCTAAAGCAAAGCAGAATGCTTTGTTGTGGAACAGGTTACTTATGCAAAAAGTAATGAATTCTAGAAAAACTGCTCTAAAGTTTTGTTTTTTACTCTTTAACTAAAGTAAATAACAACTAAAACGTCAAATTGATAAAGCCGTAATTTTAGTGCACGGAATAAAATTGTCATCAAATATTAATTTACTTTTGTTTACTTTATTCATGCAGGTGTCGTTTTCTAGTTATAGTTGCTAAGCAAATTACGGATAGAAACAAGCAAATTCGCAACATTGATATAATTTAGACATTTGGTTGAGATAGTGATAGTCATATTTTTATATATATGTTGGTATTTAGGTGATAGCTCCGATACCTGAAGCAAAGGCACTAATAGATCACTGCCGGCAGAGTGGCAGCCCATGGATCCTCTGCTGTGATGCCAATGCCAATGCCCATAGTACTGTTTGGGGGAGCACCGACACCAAAAAAAAGGAGTGCGTAGTTCCTTGAGTTTATAAATAGAAAAACGAACTTGGAACTCTTTCGCTTTATCATCGGAGAAGGTGGAAACAGTCTTGGTGATGAAATTGCGACTGCACAGAACCTTGAAACTGAGGCTGAACAGCTTAATTCAGACACTGGAATAGACTTCAACAGTAGCTGTCCCCAAGGAGGGGGAAAATACAAACGTGATGTCTCTTGGTGGAGCAAGAAGCTTGAGAAAATGAGATGGCAGAATAAAGCCTTGCAACTAAACTCACCTCGGTAGAAAGAGTGCGGTATCTACTTTTAGCCCATACAAATCACCAGGACCGGAGGGGATCTATCCTTGCCTACTTCAACAAGGAAGAAAATATGTATCCACAGTCCGCTCAAGACAGTACATAGCATCGCTCTTATTGTGCCATATTCCCAGTTTATGGACAGAAGGTAAACTCGTATATTTACCGAAGGCAAGTAAACCTGCGCAGATGCCTTCATCCTACAAACCATTTAGCCTCCTTTCCCCTAAAAAGCATGGGGAAAATCTTGTCTCAAAACATAAGGGAAGTCAACCTAACGGAGCGACAACTTAATAAAAACCAATTTGCCTACCAACCAGGCAAATCCACTGAGACTGCCATGCATAGCCTTACGTCGAAAACTGAAAAGGCTTTGGAGTCTAAGAACATAGCCCTTTGTGCTTTCATTGAAATTTCAAGGGCTTTTAACAGAACATCATATGGAGCAATAAGATATGTCCCGATATGTAAGGCAGTAAGCCCCATTATTAAGGATTGTGCGCCTTCTATGCTAAAAACAAGGAAGAACTGTATGGAATTGAGAGGTACGAAAGAATTACAGCCACAAGCGGTTGCCCTCAAGGGGGTGTACTCTCTCCTTTCCTGTGGACTATGGTTACAGATGAACTCCTCTTCCTACTAAACGATCATGGCTGCGAGGATACAGTTGTTATCGTAAAGCATTCTAGGTCCCTCAGTTTGTGTGACACCATCAAAATGAGTACTGAAAAAATTTTAGTGCCATTTGTTTCTTTAGATATTTGTACGCTGCCTTTATTCTTGAATGTTTTTAGGCTGACTTTGAAAATTAGGTAAAATGTTTGTCTTAAATTTTATACCTTAGGCGCCTAATGCATCACCGTTTACAAGAAAAAAAATGACAACAGCTTTTTTGACAATTGCGTCCATTAAAATGATTACTAAAATTCGGAAATTTAGGTTTAGGCCATAAATTATATGAGACGTATGTATATTGCGATAGGCAATACCACAAGATTAGTATTGCTAGCTAACAAAAAAAACCTACGCTCGTAACGAAATATAAAAAAAAAAAATAAGCCATAAATATGCGTTTGGGAAATTTGCCATAACCCTAACGGGAACCATAGAAGCTATTGAGTGTTGATTACACAAATGGAAGAAAAAGAGGTAAATAAAAAGCATGTTAGAAACAAGAAACACCCGAAAGAAATTTTTGCAAAAAAATTTATAAAGTTTAAAATACTAAAAACTAAATAATAATGTAATTAGCCGGGCAGGTGTAAAGGAAACAAATCTAGCAGCGGTTCCTTTTGGTTTTTGTTCTTTAAAAGTAGTATGTGCTGACAGAAAATACGCATGCAGAAGTAGTTTCGCTGCTACATTTCTCTAGCGGGTATGCTTCACGCACGCCTACACATCTTACCCACTAAGTAATGAAGGTGCAGCACTGAGTGGTTA
>NW_016185619.1:0-4856 GCF_001687245.7 Rhagoletis zephyria | reverse complement strand
TGGCAGTAGCGGCGGTGGCGGCGGAGGCAGTGATATTGGAGGTGGGAAAGGCAGCGGAAATGTGATGACGCCCACCTCGGCTGACGTCCGCCTGGGTGCCTCCAGCAAGGAGGACGTCATTGAGGAGGATGGCTCTTCAGTCGGCGACAAGGATATGCCCGATCCGTCGAAGATGCCTAAAAGGCGAAAAGAGTAAGTGAAAAAAAACTCGTTTAGTTTTGTTTTTGCTAACCAGCTCAACTTTACCCTACTTTGCAGTAGCATGACGGCGCTCATTGCCTCCTACCTCTTACCTGACTCACTCTGCCAGAGGTTTGGCTCTAGTCTCAGCTCTGATCGCATTCACCAATCTTCTGCCAACGTAAGCGAAACTGGTGCTCAACCAAAAAGTGCTCCCTTTAACTATTGTTTTCCACTCTCTTTGCAGGCACACGCATCTCGAAGCATATCACCTCGGTCAATCTTTNCCTGACTCACTCTGCCAGAGGTTTGGCTCTAGTCTCAGCTCTGATCGCATTCACCAATCTTCTGCCAACGTAAGCGAAACTGGTGCTCAACCAAAAAGTGCTCCCTTTAACTATTGTTTTCCACTCTCTTTGCAGGCACACGCATCTCGAAGCATATCACCTCGGTCAATCTTTTCCTCCAAGCCCAAGTCCTCCTCCGCCAATGACACTCGTCGTGCGGCGGAAAAGAGCGAGAAGACCCGCTCCTCTAAGCCGGGCACCTCTTCCACCACAACTTCAAACGCAGCAACACAACAGCAGCCCCCGCCANTTGCAGGCACACGCATCTCGAAGCATATCACCTCGGTCAATCTTTTCCTCCAAGCCCAAGTCCTCCTCCGCCAATGACACTCGTCGTGCGGCGGAAAAGAGCGAGAAGACCCGCTCCTCTAAGCCGGGCACTTCTTCCACCACAACTTCAAGCGCAGCAACACAACAGCAGCCCCCTCCGCCTCGCAACCGAAAGGGCAGCATTGCTCAGATCACCTCCGCCTCTGCGACTCGTTTCGTGCGACTGCTGCGACGGACGCACAGCGCCGGCTGCAGCAAAGACGTGCCCGCCTATGCGCAGTTCCTCAAGGAGGAGAAGTCATCCGCAAGGGTAAGATGTTGTTTACTTTTATTGTCATTTGTCTAGCTGCTCAAACAGTCGGTCAGATCAGATCAGCGAGGGCACTAGTGGATTGTGGGAAGGAGCAGAAAAAACGAAGAGAAGAAGAACTTGACTGTTTGAACATCGAATGTGTGCGTGTAGTCGATGGATGAGTGGGTTGAGTGCTGCTGAAGGCGAACTCACTTTTCAGAGTACTTCTTACTTTGAATAGAATTGGGGGTACTAGTGCTCGCTGAGCCGGCGCCAGAAGAGGCTGGTCCGGAGGTGGCACCGGAAGAAGCGGCACCGGAAGAGGTGGCATTACTTGCGGAGTTTGAGCCCGAGCCACTGGCTCCACTACCACTGCCTGAAGGTGCGCCGCTTCCTGAGCTGGCTGCACTGCTGCCGCTTCCGCTTGGTTGAGAGCCTGCAGAGCCACTCGCACCACTCGCACCACTCGCGCCACTCGCGCCACTCGCGCCACTTGCTCCGCTTGCGCTTCCACCAGGAGGAGTGGACGAGTTGGAGCCACTAGGAGTGGTCATTGACGCTCCACTGCCTGAAGTGTTTGAACTGTTTCCACTAGCGCTTCCTGAAGAAGTTGCACCACTGGCGGAGCTTCCACTGCCGGCAGCAGATCCACCACCGCCTGAAGTGGTGGCAGAGCCTGATCCTGAACCGCTGGGGGCACTGGAGCTACCACTACCAGCACCACTAGCGGCACTTGAACCAGATGCTCCAGAGGTTTTTGAGCCGCTGGCTCTGCTTCCGCTAGAGGCAGTGGCTGCACTGGCTGACTTGCTTCCCTGAGAGTTGCTGGCACTTCCGCTTCCTAATTCACTAGCTCCACTCGATCCTTTAGAAGAAGAAGCAGCAGCGCTCGATGATCCTTTTCCTGACTTTGAGCCAGGACTTTTACTGCTAGCAGCGTTTGAGCTACCACTTCCACTGGATGCAGATTTAGAGCCAGAAGCGGCCGATTGCGAGCCACTAGCACCACTGGTGGTGGTAGTTGAAGCCTTCGATGACTTTCCTTGAGAGCTTGGATTTTTAAAAGAGGCACTTGGCTGTTTTGAGCTGCCACCTGAAGAGGCACTAGCTGATTTGGAGCCGACACTACTCGCAGACACAGATGCAGATGACTTTTTAGAGCCTTTACTACTACTGGGGCCAATGCTCTCGATGGCCGGCTCATTACCACTTGCAGATGCTTTGGAGGATGCACCGGAAGCCTGTTGAGAGTTGTTGGAGGAATTTTTCTGTGAGTTTTTGGCACTTTTTGAGTTTTTTGACGCAGCAGTGCNCCTGAAGAGGCACTAGCTGATTTGGAGCCGACACTACTCGCAGACACAGAAGTAGATGACTTTTTAGAGCCTTTACTACTACTGGGGCCAATGCTCTCAATGGCAGGCTCATTACCACTAGCAGATGCTTTGGAGGATGCACCGGAAGCCTGCTGAGAACTGGAAGACTTTTTCTGCGAGCTTTTGGCACTTTTGGTGTTTTTTGAAGCAGCAGTGCTCTTGGNATTTTTCTGTGAGTTTTTGGCACTTTTTGAGTTTTTTGACGCAGCAGTGCTCTTAGATCCACTTCCACTAGCAGCAGCACTGGCGGAGGACTTTCCTTTAGAGGATGCTGGCTGAGAAGTGTTTGAGCCGCTGCCACCAGCACTGCCGGTGCCACTAGCTCCATTAGAACCTGAAGCGGCTGAGCCAGACGCTTTACTCTTTGGGCTCTTTGAGCCACCAGCAGAAACCAACTTGTTAGCAGAGGACGTGTCACCACCTTTGCTGGCTTCAGCTCCACTCGGCCCTCCGCTGGCGGCACTCGAGCCATCTTCACCCTTTGAACTTGACTTGTTTTTAGACTGAGAATGATGCGATGACACTTTAGCATTGCCGGACATGCTGGAGCCCTTTTTACTGCCACTTTTGACATTAGCTGCAGCGTTGGAGGACTTTTCTTTGAGGGATGCTGGCTGAGAAACTTTGGAACCAGTGGCACTACCCGAACCACTGCCAGTCCTACTGCCAGTGCCACTGCCGCTGGCTGCACCACTAGCTGATGACTTTCCTTTAGAGGACGCTGGCTGAGGGGCGTTAGAGCCACTGCCACTTGCACTCGCTCCTCCACTGCCAGCTGAGCCTGAAGGCGATCCGCTTCCACTAGCACCTGAAGCACCTGAAGCACCCGAAGTGCCGGTTGCAGCAGCCGACGACAGTGGCACGACTGCAGTCATGGCTGCGGTCANCCCTTTGAACTTGACTTGTTTTTAGACTGAGAATGATGCGATGACACTTTGGCATTGCCGGACATGCTGGAGCCCTTTTTACTGCCACTTTTGACACTAGCTGCAGCGTTGGAGGACTTTTCTTTGAGGGATGCTGGCTGAGAAGCTTTAGAACCAGCGGCACTAGCCGAACCACTGCCAGTCCTACTACCAGTGCCACTGTCGCTTCCACTGACTGCACCACTAGCTGATGACTTTCCTTTAGAGGACGCTTGCTGAGAGGCGTTGGAGCCACTGCCACTGCCACTCGCTCCTCCACTGCCAGCTGATCCGTTTCCACTAGCACCTGAAGCACCTGAAGTACCCGAAGTGCCGGTTGCAGCAGCCGACGACAGTGGCACAACTGCAGTCATGGCTGCAGTCACCGGTGCCTTTGACGATTTGCCGCCCGACTTGCTTGACTTGCTTTCCTTTTTGCTGCCGGACTTCTTTGAGTGTGTGCTGCTCAGCTTCTTCAGCTTACTAGAGCCGGACTTTTTCTTGCTTCCCGATTTGGGCTTAGCTGACCAGCTGGAGACGGTTTTGCTTCCACTGCCACCTTCCTTCTGCTGAGATCCTCCTCCGCTCATGCCAGTGGCATTCGAGCCGGACACGTACTCTGTGGAGACGCTGCCAGGTGTTTTAGAGCCTGAAGCTGGGACCGAGGGCTGCTGTTGCTCTTTGCTACCTGCCGAAGCTGAAGCTGCTTGCTTTGAAGTGGAGGCTTCAGGAGGCGGCGGCGGAGGTTGAGCAGTGTTTCCAGCAGCTGCAGCTGCAGCTGCGGCAGCAGGATCAACTGAGGGCGATGCAGAAGCTCCACTCTGCTTGGATGAACCACTCTTGGCGGAGCCACTCTTGCTGCCGCTGCCACTGTTGCTCCAGGACTTGCTGGCACTGCTCGACTTGCCACTTTTGCTGTTTGCTGCACTCGAACCGGACGCGTACGCTGTGTTCACCTTGCTGGCGCCACTTTGTTTGCTGCCTGCACTGGAGCCGGACGCGTACTCGGTGTTTACCTTGCTGAAGTCCTCCTTGGGCAGCGCTTGCGGCGGAGGCGCCTTTTTACTGGCGGACACATCTGCACCGGCAAAGCCGAGGCACTTGGAGGCAAAGTTGATGGAGTAGACGTTGCTGCCGCCCCCGTCAAAGGACGTCTTGCTCTTGCCCTTGCCCTCCGCCCCCGCTGATGATTTTCCCTTCTTTGAGCTCTTGTTTGATTTGTGAGATTTGTGTGATTTACTCATTAGCAGCTGTTGTTGTTGTTGTGGTTGTTGGTAAAGATGAACAAGAAAATGTAATGAAAAACGAGTAAGGTGATTGGTGAAAACGGTGCACAGTTTCTTTCAGAAAGAAGGCTGAGTGGGCGGCAATTCGCTTAATGTGCACATACTCTGGCAATTGTTGTTGCGCTTATTGTTTGCTTTTGCCACCACTAAAGTGTAGTTTGTAGTTCGACAGAACTGCAAAATTGCATTTTAGAACTTTTTTT
>NW_016185618.1:0-4856 GCF_001687245.7 Rhagoletis zephyria | reverse complement strand
TCTCTTGTGAGCGAACAGATGACATTTCGCCGGAATTTGGCAGTTGGTTGGTTTCTGCTGGAGATTTTAAACGAACGCACCTATTATTTGCAATTAAACTACCGTCAAAGTTAACTCCAAACAAAGCGAAAAAAAGGCCTGAAATATTAGAACCATAACTTGTGAGTATTTTTTTACCATTCCCACGACAGCCGGTTCTACGTACCGGAATGACTCTGGTTTTACCCGACCAAGGGCTGTTGTTTCGGCGATCTAACCCCGTTTAAGTTGGCGAAATCCATCAAACGTTGCTCGATCCTAGGGCTACACCTTCTCCGCACCCTTTTGCTCAGGGCCGGCATAGAGTCAAACCCAGGGCCAGAAATCTACACCTGCTGCGTATGCCAGAGACGACTGCATACAAACTCCACCTCGGTCAGGGGCAATGCCTGTGTCGGGTGGAGTCACCTCCATAACTTCTCGGGCTTGCGTACGCACCGGCAATGGACCACGTCGTTCGTGGCCCCATGCTGTGCGAACCGGACCGCCTCCACAGCAAACCACCACCACCCGCCTGGGCAGCACACAATCAACACACCCACACCCCAACACAACACAACAATAGACACACAAACAAACACAATAGCACCCACACACCGCCGCCGGCAACTCCTAGTCCCTCCGACAATCTGCTCTGTTTGTCAGTCCAGAATATACCGTAACATGACATCAGTCATGTGCAACTCTTGCCTCGGCTGGTGCCACTTTAGGGCGTGCTCAGGACTTCGCAACACGCGAGATTGGACGACTGACTATGTGGGCCTCTGCTGTGCTGCCCCGTCGCATCCCTCCCCCAAGATGCCTTCAACCACCACTACAAGGTAGCACCCCCTTTTGCAGCACGTACAGCAGGGGGCCGGCAGGCAATACAACTCTTTAACACCACACATCACAATCGGTCTCCCAAGGCACACAAAGGTGCTACAATTTAACTGTAACGGACTCCAGAGCAAGATCGAGGAGATAACTGTCTTTATGGGAAGGCATGGAATATTAATCACCCTCATTGCGAGAGTGGTGTCGTATGCAAGTCGTTTTTCGAGAGTCGAATCGTATCGAAAATTTCACGTCATTGCCTAAAATTTCCACTCGACTAGTGTATTAAAACGGAAAAACTTGGCAGCACTGTATAGTTTTCGACAAATTTCGTCGTTAACTTTTTTCAGCACGACAGTAAACAATGCCAATGTTGTCGAGTCGTACAATTTAGCCTAATTTACGACTTACGCAATGAGGCTGAATAGCTGCGGTCCAAGAGACGAAGTTGCACGGCAATTCAACCCTGTTGAATTGGGCCGGATACAACTTGCACCGTCGATATCGCGAGCGAGACAGACATCGACCGCAAGGATATCATCCTAGAATGTCAGGGTATTGCTATCCGGTCAGGCGATGTTGAGATGGAAATATTTAACGTATACATGCCCCTGTCACCAGCTGCCCGGCAAGATATCACCCTGCAATAGGTGCGCTACTCAGAGGTGAAAACCGTATCGTAGTTGGTGACTTTAACGTGCACCACGATCTTTGGCACTCAAGCCTGTCAAATGATCGTAGGGGAATACATCTGGCTGAGCGGATAGACGATTCGACATTCTGCACAATGAACGACGACGCACCCACCAGGGTTATGGGCAGCTGCTGCAGCTCGCCAAATCTAACAATTGTCAGCGCTGGTCTGATAAACAGCGCATCATGGCGACCTATGCTGACTCTAGCATCAGACCATCTGCCCATAGTCATCTCGATTGATAAACCTGCCGACTTTGCTTCCGTGGATCACCGGACTTATGTCAACATTTCCAAAGCTGACTGGAAAGGCTTCACGGATGTTACTGAGGGCGCCTTCACTGCACTACCCATACCAACCGACGTTCATGTAGGTGAACGTAAGTTCCGCAGGGTGTTCACCGCTGCTGCAGCTCGCTTCATCCCAGCAGGATGTATCAAGGATCCACATCCGAATTTTCCTGCCGAAGTGGCTGTTCTAGCTGATGAGCGCGGCAACCTTCGTTAGGCCGATCCCGGAAATCCCCGTATTAGGGATCTCAATTCGGAGATTCGGCAACTTGCGAACGTATATAAGCGGAAGAAATGGGAAGAGCATCTGAAGACCTGCAACTTTGCCTCTGGTGTGAGCAAGCTTTGGTCAACCGTAAGATCGTTGTCCAACCCGACGAAGCGCGACGACAGAATCGAGATAGACTTTGGTGACCACGCTTCGTCGGACCCGGAGATGCGCGAGCTATTTTAGCCGGCAGTTCACTCTGCCTCCTCCGGTAGATAAGCCTAACGTCGAGTGACCAGAAGGCTGCACAAAATGCCAAAACCTAGTGCGCCTCTTGTTTTCACCAGCGGTGAGGTAAGGGTAGCCATCGGGAAGGCGAAAGCCTCCAAAGCCATTGGACCCGACGGAATATGCATGTTGATGCTGACAAATTTGGGGCCTGCGGGAGTAGCGTACCTAACGGAGGTCCTCAACCTGTCTATGGCCACTCTCGTCATTCCAGACGTCTGGAAAATGGAGAGAGTGGTCNAACGTCGAGTGACCAGAAGGCTGCACAAAATGCCAAAACCTAGTGCGCCTCTTGTTTTCACCAGCGGTGAGGTAAGGGTAGCCATCGGGAAGGCGAAAGCCTCCAAAGCCATTGGACCCGACGGAATATGCATGTTGATGCTGAAAAATTTGGGGCCTGCGGGAGTAGCGTACCTAACGGAGGTCCTCAACCTGTCTATGGCCACTCTCGTCATTCCAGACGTCTGGAAAATGGAAGAGTGGTCCCACTGCTCAAACCAGGGAAACCAGCCAACAAAGGAGAGTCTTATGGCCCGATAACTCTCCTTCTCCCGGTAGCGAAGACACTCGAGGCCCTGCTGCTCCCGTACTTTACGAACCACCTGTCAGTCATTCAACGCTACTAGAAGATATAGAGGCCTCCTCACTCCCACAGGGACACAAACGGTGGTCGGCGAATTACCTGAGTGGTCGACACTCATCAGTAATTTTCAGAGACAAAGCTAGCACGCCACGTAAAATTAAACAGGGGGTACCACAGGGTGGTGTCCTGTCCCCGCTACTGTTTAATTATTACATCTCAAAGCTTCCTCAGCCACCAGAGGGTGTTTATATAGTCTCGTATGCTGACGATTGATCGATCATGGCGTCTGGGAATGGAATTGATGACTTATGCTCGAAAGTAAACGGTTACCTTTCTGAACTTTTTCGCTTCACTGCAAGGAGCCTTGCCCTATCCCCTGCGAAATCCTCGGCAACCCTTTTGACCACCTGGACGAATGAGGTCAGACTGCCACTGGGTATTCACGTCGATGGCGTAACAATACCGACGGTGAATAACCCGAAAATCCTCGGAGTTTCCTTCGACAGTCTGCACTCCTTCTCGGCGCATACAACCGCAATTGTCAACAAAGTACAGAGCCGCAGCAATGTCCTCAGGTCGCTGGCCGGCAGCACTTGGGGCAAAGATAAAGAAACGTTGTTGGCAACATACAAGGCAATTGGCAAGCCGGTTCTAAAGTACGCAGCGCCCGTATGGTCGCCGGGGACTAACAGGACGCATTGGATGAAGCTACAAATCTGCCACAACACGGCTCTACGAACTGCGACAGGATGCCTCCTGATGCCGCCTAAACACCACCTTCATGACGAGGCCCAGATGCTCCCAGTAAAGGAGCACAACATAATGCTCTGCAAGCAGTTCCTTGCTGGGACCACAGACGTGGCCATCCCAGCGGACAACTGCTCGCGGAAGAGCCCTCTCCACGGCACGTCAGGAGGCATCTTTACGAACTGACGGACGAAGTCCAGAGGTATATCAAACAACCGCCCCGAACGGGGCTTAGTAGCCGCTAAAACAACAACAACAACAACCACAACAGTATTTTTTTACAATTGAGGGATTCACAACGGTGTCGTAAGTGTCGTATTGTTGTATGTCGTAAACATTAAAAGCTCAAATAAACGTTTATTGAATTTTAAACCACGACCAACTGTTTTTCAACACTACGAAAATTCATAATATAACTTTTATGGTACTTTTCGAACCCCTTAATATGGTTTTAAAGCGGTTTAAGTTTACGATATACATCAATACGACACTTACGACACCGTTGTGAATACCCCAAATGTACTTGCTCCTTCGTTATGGGCTTTTACTAAAAATATATTCCGATTCGTGCTGATTGTTTCTGGCTCTATACATTAAAGAAAATTGCATGCTTTTAAATTAATGCAATTTATGTATAGAAGCCCGTGATTTTTTAGTCCAGGCCCAAGTTTTCTCTCGACAGCCCTACGACTACTGCGGAGTAAATGTAATAGAATACGTCTTTTTTGAGTGTATGCGATGTGACAGTACCAGATGCAGACTTCGCAACATATCTGGCGATAGTTTCAGGCCTGACTCACTCGTGAGGCTATGCTACAAAGCAGCGAGGAGTGGTCGACAGCATGTGACGCAACAGCAGAACCTCCGAATGGATACGGCGTAGCAGCGTCGACTAAATACCTTTCTCCCTCACGATGACGCCATTCCCGTGGGGATGCGAAGTTATGAGAGCGATTTTTGGAGAGTTGTGTATATAATAAAGTTGCAAGATTTTACCCGAACCTTTTCCTCTGGTAAAATCATGAAAAGTGTCAAGCGATTGGCTCGTTTTTACCAGAAAAATGCTTCTTANACTACGAAAATTCATAATATAACTTTTATGGTACTTTTCGAACCCCTTAACCCGGTTGTTACTGAAACTGTTTTTTGTATCGTATCAACGTGATTTTTTGATATTAATACCATAATGCA
>NW_016185617.1:0-4857 GCF_001687245.7 Rhagoletis zephyria | reverse complement strand
TAGTTTTGTATATAGAATTTCTCCTAGATACTTCACTTCGGGAGAAGTCTGAATTGTGACTTCTTTAAGTGTGAGAGAAATGAGACCATCACACCAAGTGTCAATCATATTCAGTATTGTCTGTGCTTTCCGGCAAACAGATAGCAGAGATGGGCCCATGACTAGATACGTTCATTCAACCATTTCAATGCTGCCTTACTTGTGCTAGTATTTTCGAGCCGCATTCCTGTCTGCCAACATCTCAAGCTAATTGCCTTCATATCTTTGTGCCTCTTCTTTCTTATTTTTCAATATACGTCTCCTCCGTCCTTATCTACCGGTATACTTCCACTATCGCTCGCGTAGTTTTTGGATGCAGGGTGGCTTTGTATTCTGCGTATTCTTTACAAGCCGAACATCACTCTTCGTCATACCAGCTACTCCTGCCTGGGCAGCAGTATCCAACCACATTTTCCGCAGCGACACGAAGATATTGGCAGGTAGACTCCCATTGCTCATTTATATCTGCTCGCTGAATTGAGAGACACTTGCGAAATTTCTCGGCTGCACTCACACAGCTTCTCGACGCCGAATCTTCGCCGCGTTGCCTGACGCACGTTCTTAATTGCACAGAGGCGCATGCGGATCTTAGCAGCAACTAGAACGCACACAAACAACGCTCGAAGCGTATCTCCAGTCTATCACAACGCGATCTATTTGGTTCTTAGTTCTTTGATCAGGATACAGTCAATTGGCTTTGTGAATGTTTTCATGCTAGTGTCTGGTATTACTAACCACCATTTCCGTGCCGCGGCAAAGTCAACCAGCCTCTCTCCGTTGTTATGGTATTGTTATGAAGGATAAATTTTCCGACTGTTGGGCGAAATATCCCTTCCTTGCCCACCATGGCACTAATGTCGCCCAGCACGATTTTAACATCGTGGCAGGAGCAGCGCTCATATGCTTTCTAAAACCGTTCGTAGATTTGCTCTTTAGTTTCGTCTTCCTTCTTCTCCGCCGGGGCGTGCGCACAAATGAGGCTCAGGTCGTTAAAATTAGCTTTGATGCGGATCGTGGCGNCTAATGTCGCCCAGCACGATTTTAACATCGTGGCAGGAGCAGCGCTCATATGCTTTCTAAAACCGTTCGTAGATTTGCTCTTTAGTTTCGTCTTCCTTCTTCTCCGCCGGGGCGTGCGCACAAATGAGGCTCAGGCCTCAAGCTTTGATGCGGATCGTGGCGATTAGTTCACTAATGGGAGCGAAACTGGAGACAAGTCCCACACCAGATTTGTGCGCCTTCCGTTTAGTTTCGTTCTTTTCATTGGAAGTTTTTCACGCGGCAGGTCCCAAACCCAGCGCACATCTATTACTTCCAACGACATCAAAAATAAAGCATCTGCTGAAACCTCACACTTTTAAAGGACTACGATTTCATGGCTTGCATCTGGAATGTCCGAACCCTAGATAAAAGCTAACATCACCGCTACCCAAGAAATGCATGGGGCCTGGCTCCGTCTATTACTGTCACGTAACGGAGCGCAAATTCGGTGTAGGATACGTAGTGGGGAAGGGACTCCGTCACCAAGTACATATTGTTGCTCTCGCCGGTGATCAAATTTACCGGCACAATCCACAACAAAGCGAAATTCATTCAAATATATCGTTCATTTTCGCCCACGCCCCGATGGACGAGATGACGAAGGAGTTATTCTATGAGTATTTAGTTGAAGCGCACTTACAAGCGTTGTCGCGACTACTATACAAAAATCGCGTTTGGCGATTTCAATGCCCTGGATAGGCTGTCGCCAAATAAAAAAATGGGGAACCAAATCAATCACTGGCACCTTTCCAGTCTTTTGGATGGACGTACGATCCAATCGGGTAACATGGACTTGGATCATTATCTAATTGCCGCCCAGATACGCACACGTCTCAGTGCAGCAATAAGTGTTCGTCTAGCAATTAGAGGAAAGCTCAACGTCGAAAAGCTGTTATCATAATAGAAAGCCAATTTATTTGCAACCCGAATCTCAAAACTGCTCTCAGAGAGCACCCTTCACCAAACCCACATAGTATGCGGAAAGTGAACCCAAATTTGCAGCATCTTACGTACCGTCGTCAAAGAACTAATCGGATTATTGCCTCGCCGCTTTAGAGAAAAAATTATTCTTATATGGGATCGGGCGCAACGCGAGCTTTATTGGATCGATATAGGGAGCTTAAGATGGAAGCGAGATACATTTCCGTAACAAAAAGAGAGAAGCCGAAATAAATTAGTGCGAAGAGCTTTAAATGATGGCCTACAGGGAAAAAGTCTAGCAAGAAATGCAATCAGATAGCTAGGGAATTTATGGGAGAGAAACCTTCCCACCTTTCCCACCTTACAGCAAATAAAAAAAGTTCGCCGTAAACGGTAGAACGTGGTACTTAAGGTTTGAAACAAAAAAATTGTCTCCTCGAAACAAAAACAGCATATCTTATTAAGATCCCAATGTAAGTGGTCGCAGTTATGATCAAAAATGTAAAAAGGCAATCCCTACGTTCGGCGAAAAAAAATCGAAATTGCCTTCGAATCGATAAACTTCTGTAGTAAAAGTTTAGGCGAGCTTTGATTTACTGACATTAGGGTGGTAGGAATTGAGATCGGGAGAGAGATCGGTACTAGAATCGCGTATTTGAGGTCAATGAACTTTGAAATAAAAAAATCTCATTAATTTGATTTCTTTGATAATTTTTTTTAATAATTTTACGCAAATTTTTTAGCTTAAAATGTTTCGTCATCTGAGGTGATTTTTTTCAAAACATACTTTAAAAACTATTGTTATTCATAAAAAACTCAATTTTTGGAGTTATTTTCAAATCGGTACAGTTCACGTAAATCTTAACATTTTTCTAAAATATTTTGGATGAACTTTTCAAATGTACTAACTTTTGTATTTCTGGTGGAAAAATTGCATTTTTTTTTGGTGATGCAGTCTAATGCAAATATGGTTAGTATAGTCGCTGAAATGCAAAAAAAGCCACAACTAACGAAAACTTTTTATTGTAAAAAACGATGTGGGGGCTTGTAGTTCGATGAAATGCATCATGATCAATCAAAGAGTGAATTTTGGATTTTTAGTCAGTTACGGCTTTTTGTATTTCAGCTACGATTTGAGTTACGCCCTTTCCATACTAAACTACGGACCAGTGTTGCCACTTCTGAATTTTTCAGGCTAAATTTAGCTTTTTTTGAATGCATTTAGCCTCAAAATAAGTGATTTAGCTTTTAGCTTGTTTTAAGCTTTTTCTTAATTTCATTTGGCCTTTTCTAGTCTTTTTTCTTTTTTCTTACTGAAGTTCCTTATTGAATCGATATTTAGAAAATAATATTTACATCATAAAAAAATGGTTATGGTAACTCTAAAAATAGTAATAGATAAATAGATATCACAGAAAAATTTGTTTATGGTAACTCTGAAAATAGTAAGCACAAAAAAGTTATCGACTATCGTAAAGCGCAAACCGGTTTGCGTTTATAGGTAAATTTCAGTAGATCTCAAATTGTATTGTCTCCTTTAATGATGATATATATATATTATGTAAGAGCTTAAGAAGCTTTTTCTTTTGAGTTGAAAGTGGATATAATTATAAACAAAAATGTAGCTTTATTTTCATACATTCATACATATATTATATGTAGGTATGTACATGATACAAGTATTTAAAGGTAAAACCGTTCGCTGAATTTATATTTTTTGTTTATATTTTGAAGTTTGTCTACTTTATAAAACTAAAATTTTCAGAGCAACTACAACGCTAAAAGTAAATCCTTTAAATTTTTGTATCATGGTTATGTATATATAAAAATTTACCCAAATTGTTATGTTTGAAAACTCAATAAATTTGAAAAAAAGCGAAAACAATTTTTTGTTTTTAGANAAAAAATAATTGCCTTTTTTAGCCTTTTTTTGGAGACAATCTAGCTTTTTTCTTCAAAAAATTCTGGCAACACTGCTAACGACATGTATAACTTTTATTTAAGAAAATACGTATGTCTTATACTTTTCAAAAAAAAAGAGGGAGCACATTAAGATAACGACAGTTTGATGTTTGCGTTTTATACTATTGTGGACATTATCGATGTAAGCGTTAATTGGCCCTGTATATTTTTCCGGCAAACTGTTTTGTCAACGCAACATTAATATCATTGTTCATCACGTCAAAGGACAATTGATCAATGATCACGACAATTACATATATATATACTTATATATTTATATAAACATAGAGATTGACATTCTTTGTTGGTACTTATCTACATTTATTTGTTGCATAATGATTTGATTTTTTTTTATTGAAGAGGCAAAGGCCAAATATGCCATACACACTTCATTTCGAAGGCGTGATGTGTGGCCTGGTTTTCTAATTTGAGGGTTTAATTTCTGTGAAAATCGAAAATTACAACAGACAGAATGACAAAATTGATGGCATGCGGAGAATTGGGAATGGAAGATTAATTGCTTTAGTGTACATTTTCATAATATAAAGTAAGTTCAAAAACTAACAAATGAATGTACATATGTATGAAATGTATTCGGGAGGACATACTGGTACGGCTTAATCTATTTTCAAATTTTCGATGAAAAAAGTCATAAGCTTTCCAAAAGCGCACCGTGCTCCGCGCAGAACGAGCTAAGTGGCTAAAATCATTTATAGATATTTTTGGGGTATACTTAGGATGTTGATTTCCGATATACCATAAATTTTTTCAGACTGGTAAAATTTATTTCTGCAAACGATTATGGAAAAAATTTGGTCTGGTATACTTTTATTGGCGCCTATTGTGCAAAAAATGCATTTTTCAAGAGAAAAGCAAGTATTTTAGTTCACTGTA
>NW_016185616.1:0-4857 GCF_001687245.7 Rhagoletis zephyria | reverse complement strand
CACGCATGTGCATGAGTTTCAGATTTGTTAAAAAAAATGCGTGTGTAACCCCGTACACATGATAGAAGTGAAACTACTTAAAAAAAAGGTGTGAGTACCAGGTACCTACTCACGAAATTGGATGATGTGTAAACATATGAGTGCAAAGTGCGCTATGTAAAATTTTATCGATTTTTAGTTTTTGGAGGATTACGTACCAGTATTTATAGTAGTTTCATGTCCACTAACAACACAGTGCAAAATCTTTTTTATATTCTGAAAAAAGTCGCTATCACACTTATTTATAAACTTTCAAGATTATACATCTTCTGATGAACTTAGAAAACTGCTTTAGCTCGTATAGACTGTTAATGTTATCTTATGTCATGTTATGTTATGTTACAATTTTAAAAAGCTCTTATTAATCCAAATTTTCAGGTAATAATGGAAAAGATTCAATTTAAATGATACTTGTTGTCGTAGTCGTTTTTTTAAATTTATGGCTTTCTATTATAAAATCACATAACGCTGTTTGCAAGTGGACTACTCATATGTTTACGGTTCGGCAAACCATTAGGCGATTGAGTTACATACATAGGTTTGGTTAGAAATCAAACAATAATTGCATTTCATCTTACTAATTTTCTGATATACATATAATTTATTTATTCATTTTCCGGTAACACCGTCTTATATGAATTCGCGCTCTAGCATCCATAGGACCGGGTTGTAATGGAAATAATTTTATGTTTAACAAATAAATGAAAATGTTTATAATGCAATAAATAGATCCTTACGAATTCGCCATTACCAAGGCACTACGTAACGTACGCACTTTTGTTTGCAAAACGCATTTATTTAAGTTGAAAGAAGACAAATTCCTTTGTTCGGCATTTATTCTTACTCGCTTTCTATCTTCCAAGGCGAATTCATATATTCTTATGACGAATTCATATATTCATGTGGTAGCAAGAGTATAAAAACATAAAATTACCTTATAAATTAAAAGCATAAGTATCAAATGTATGAGTAGTCCAATTCACGAAATCATTTCATCGATCTGAGTAAAAACTAAGTGCATAAACTCTATTTCGCGTTAATTGAAATCATGAAATGGTGTTCATTCATTCAGTTTCTACTCAAACGCATGACATGATTTCATGAATTGGCCTACACATAATGGTAGTAAATGACAGAATGAATTACAACAAACACATCCTTCTGACATAATGCAAGCCGAAAACGTTGGTTCAAATCAATCCGCAATCAAGTTGGACGTTTTGCCCACAAACATTGCAATTTTGCGAGCAGTCTCATTGTAAAATCTCATTTTTACAATTTCATAGTTTCGGCTTACATTTATAAAATTTAACGAAAGCACGTACCTATTTCGGCTGACTAGACGGTATTCCGTTATTTAGTGTACAAAATAAACGCAAATTAAATGAGTTTGTACAACAAAGCCATTAATGTAGCGATAAGTTATACAACTTGCCAGAAAATCCAAATTTTTTGATATTTCATACAACCAAGACATAGGCCCCTATTATGAGTTGCATTCGATCTTCGACTGTGGTCGAAAGTGCTGATCGAACGAATTTTCATTTGGTATTATGGCGCTCATTCGATGAAGAATAGCGCTATTGTGAATTTCGCTTGTTTAGGTTGTTCACAATAGTATATTTTTCACATCTGAGAAGCTCTGTTTACAAATCGAGCAAACTAAATAGTGTGCTTATACATATTTATGTAAATTTGTGCAAATAAAAACGAAATAAAAAAGAAAGCGAGTTTGTAAAATCGTGGTAAAAATGGACGGAGTTCTGGTTGAACGATTCGTCAGAAGATGAGAGCTTAGAAAACTGGCCAGGAGCAGAAAACGTTTAAGAGAGTTAAGTGTAGTCTTTCGAATATATTTTGACATACAATATAGGCCCCTATTATGAGTTACATTCGATCTTCGACTGTGGTCGAAAGTGCTGATCGAACGAATTTTGATTTGGTATTATGGCACTCATTCGATGAAGAATATTTCTATTGTGAACTTGGCTCGTTTATGTTGTTCACAATAGCATATTTTTCACCGCTGAGAAGCTTTGTTTACAAATCGAGCAAACTAAATAGTGTGCTTATACATATTTATGTAAATTTGTGCAAATTAAAATGAAATAAAAAAGAAAGCAAGGTTATAAAAACGTGGTAAAAATTAGTACAACGAAGTTCTTGGGTTCAACGATTCGTCAGAGGATGAGAGTTTAGTGAACTGACCAGGAGTAGTAAATGTTTAAGAGAGTTTAAGTGTAGTCTTTACAATATATTTTGACATAAAATATATTTAAGAAATTTGTCTACAGATTTACTAAAAACTTCCGACTGTCTAAAGAGGCTTTTGTGAGCCAAATCTATTTAAAATATTTTAAAGCTATCCACAGCTCTATGATTTGTTCTCAGAGATCGTGCCAACTGAGTATTGGGATTTTCCTTCAGAAGTAAAACAGCCTTTCGAGTTGTGTTTTGTATTCACGACTTTAAAACTTCATGAAATTGATAAAAAAAATTGTTTAAAATTAGTGTCTACCCGCCAAAAAGTAAGAAAACAAATACAAAATCATACATTTTTCACAATTTTCTAACACTTCGCTACCCCATCGAAAGCAAAATTCTGTTCGACAGAAAATTCGATACTCAACGAAAATTTCGACACGGTTGCATAGCTCATAATACGAATACCACTTTCGATCTTTGATAGCCAGCGAAGATCGAAAATCGAATCCAACTCATAATAAGGCCTATAGATTCATTCAACAGGCCCACAAACGGTGCAATCTAGAGCAAAACAACACCAAGTTGAACCAACGGTCGCTACGTTTATGGCTTTCTTTGGATTTTCCTTCACAAGTAAAGCAGCCTTTCGAGTTGTGTTTTGTATTCACGACGTTAAAACTTCATGAAATTGATAAAAAAAAATTGTTTAAAATTAGTGTCTACCCGCCAAAAAGTAAGAAAACAAATGCAAAATCATACATTTTTCACAATTTTCTAACACTTCGCTACCCCATCGAAAGCAAAATTCTGTTCGACAGAAAATTCGATACTCAACGAAAATTTCGACACGGTTGCATAGCTCATAATACGAATACCACTTTCGATCTTTGATAGCCAGCGAAGATCGAAAATCGAATCCAACTCATAATAAGGCCTATAGATTCATTCAACAGGCCCACAAACGGTGCAATCTAGAGCAAAACAACACCAAGTTGAACCAACGGTCGCTACGTTTATGGCTTTCTTTGGATTTTCCTTCACAAGTAAAGCAGCCTTTCGAGTTGTGTTTTGTATTCACGACGTTAAAACTTCATGAAATTGGTTAAAAAAAATTGTTTAAAATTAGTGTCTACCCGCCAAAAAGTAAGAAAACAAATGCAAAATCATACATTTTTCACAATTTTCTAACACTTCGCTACCCCATCGAAAGCAAAATTCTGTTCGACAGAAAATTCGAAACTCAACGAAAATTTCGACACGCTTGCATAGCTCATAATACCAATTTCACTTTCGATCTTCGATAGCCAGCGAAGATCGAAAATCGAACCCAACTCATAATAAGGCCTATAGATTCATTCAACAGGCCCACAAACGGTGCAATCTAGAGCAAAACAACACCAAGTTGAACCAACGGTCGCTACGTTTATGGCTTTCTCTAAGAAACATCCGGCGAGAAATTCAACTGCTCCTGTAACACTACCTTATATAAGATGACCTTGCTATCATCCTCTAGGGATGTCAGTGTCAAAAATACATCGATGTTTTTATTTGATTCGATGCATCGAAATATACATCGATATTTTTCGATGCATCGAAGGGCATACATCGATGCATCGATTTACATAGGATTTTTCAGATAATGTTTCACAACGAAATATGTTATTAGCAAAATTATACAAAGTTGGAAATAAATTACTGCAACTGAGCTAATTATGTTTCTAACGGAACTTTTTGGAGCCGTTTCAATTATTTGGTCAAAGTTACTTCTCTTTTTTCTACAATTAAAAACTGGAATGATGATTAAATGTACTACAGATGTCAGTTTTGAAAAAACATCGATGAATCGATGCATCGATACATCGACTATTTATACATCGAGTGGAAAAATTTCGATGCATCGAAGCAAAACATCGATATTTTCGATGCATCGATGTTTTTCCGACATCCCTATCATCCTCACATATGTTCATCAGAGTATACCNATTTGGTCAAAGTTACTTCTCTTTTTTCTACAATTAAAAACTGGAATGATGATTAAATGTACTACAGATGTCAGTTTTGAAAAAACATCGATGAATCGATGCATCGATACATCGACTATTTATACATCGAGTGGAAAAATTTCGATGCATCGAAGCAAAACATCGATATTTTCGATGCATCGATGTTTTTCCGACATCCCTATCATCCTCACATATGTTCATCAGAGTATACCAACTAAGGACGAGATAGCGAGAGCACAAAACTACTCTTGAAAATTACACGCACAATGACAAACATAAACAAATGTACAACAAACATAATTTTTGACAATCAGTAAAGTTCGCATTTATATAAACGAGCGCTTATTACATTTGTTTTTGTTTGCACTAAATATGTGCATATATACATGTACACAAACATATATACATACATTCAAATATATATCATCGTTTAAAGGACAAAACCGCGTATCAACAAAATGCAAAACCGCGTATGTGAGGTTGCATAAATTATTTTTTAGATAGTAAAAACACTCATATTTCAAAACGGTTCTCTTTTTTTAAAAATAAATCGCATTTCTCGCTAGTATATTTCAGGACGACTGGATAAGGATTGAGCCAAGAGCTTGTG
>NW_016185615.1:0-4857 GCF_001687245.7 Rhagoletis zephyria | reverse complement strand
TTAACCAATCATGATGAATTATGAAGATTAGCCCAACTTAAAATATATGATAGATTTAATCTCGATTTCAGAAGGGGCGGGGGCACCTCTCATAGAAACGGAACTACATATCGCAGCAAAATATTTGCGATAGAGGACTGGAACTTGGAGGGCTGCCACTTGTTTAAAAAATAAATTTCAACTTGAATTAAGGGAATTATTTATTTGAAAATTACATTAAAAAATTGATGTTAAGAGGCCTAAAAAAGTTGTGGTTTGAAAATGTTTTGAAAAGGGTTGCCACCCGTTTAAAAAGTCAAATTTAAATTAATTATTTGCAAGCTATCTGAAAAATTAAAATATAGGTGTCAAACGAAATACTGCTATGAAGTCTTCAGATTGAATATTCGGAATATTATTGAGGTATTTTACCAAGGTTGGCACACGATTAAAAATTAAATTCAATTAATTTAAATGAATTACTGCAATATGGGTGTCAATCGAAATATTTTTGAAAAGGGTTTTAGTTGTAAACTACATGAAGAACGGTAGCAACCCGTTAAAAAAAAATTCTAATTGAATTGAAGGAATTAGATAATTGGAGTATGTGTCATAATATGGGTGTCATAACAAAGAGGTTTAATACGGTTTTAGTTGGAAAATAATATGGAGAGGGTTACCACTTGTTTTAAAAGTCGAATTTAAATTAGCTATACTCAAATTAAAGTGTCAGACGTAAGAGGGTTTAGAAATGTTCAGCTTAAACATGTAGAATGAGGTATTTGAAGAGGGTTACCACCTATTTTAAAACTATATTCAAATACAAATATATTATAAGTTAAATGAGTTCTTACAATATCGGTATTAATCGAATGTCTTAAAAAGGCTTTATTGCTAAGCTACATACATACATACATATGCATATCAGGGTTTCCAAAGATTTGAAAATTCAAATTCAACTTAAATTATTGTGGCATTCGGTAATTTGAATGCATACATATGCATGACAATATGAGTGTGAGACGAAAGGGGCTTAAAAAGGTTGCCAACTGTCCAGAAGGTTTAATTCAAGCTATCCAATAATTTCAATGACAATGGGGGTACCAACTACAACTCTAAACTACATCTAAGGGGGTTGGCCCTTTTTCAATCTATATATATTTGAATTCAGGGTATATAATAATAGAAAAAGTATCACAATAGAGAGGTTTAAGAAAGTTTTAGTTTCAAAGTATTTATTTTTAAGATGATTAAAAAGCTATAGATCTCCTGTTTTCGGCATAGTTTAAGTTTGTTGCGTTTTATTGAAAAAAATTACACCTAATAAGGCACGCAGAAATTTCATACACTCAACGAAGCGGGTGATGGTGATCTAGTTTAACATGAGTGGAAAACAACACACTACAGAGGGTGCTATTCATATGACCGATATTGTATGTCTACACTTAGAAAAAAGTCAGCCAAATATATCCCTCTCAACACATGATTTGGTAGCTATAAACAAATAATGTAACTATAACCAAATCATGTGTTGAGAAAAAACATATTTAGTTGACGTAACTAGTGACTTTTCTCAGTGTATGTAAAGTACATAACCTTGAAATGAGATTATGAACACTGCTTTCAATGATATCCGCATTTACCTGCTCCAATTCTTAAACTCAGTGGGATTTATATTTTCATTATTTTATTTATAATTAAGTAAGAATGTTCCTTGATCTCAATTCGAATATTTACTTGTTTTCATCTGCGTCGTCTTGCCAAACAAAAGATTAATTCTTGCCGCGTGTAAAATAGTACGTACACATTTACTTGCCCTTGCTCCATTTCTTTCTTTCTTTCTAAAGAATACATATGTATGTACCAATTTACATACTACATAAAAGCAAACTTATGCCCATACCTATTTGCAAACGATTTATTTCCGAGTGATCAGTGATCTTACTANCCAATTTACATACTGAAAGCAAACTTATGTCCATACCTATTTGCAAACGATTTATTTCCGAGTGATCAGTGATCTTACTATAGCTCTCTGCTTCGCTTTCCTACGCATATTCATTCACTTCAAGTGCATGTTAGTCAATTTTAGCTACAAAAGCAAGATTCTAAAAGCTCTTTATATGCAAGTTCGTAGTAATAAAAGGCAATAAAAAAGTATATATGAATATACTATAAGTATTATCTATCTGCTGCGTTTGGCTTATCACATGTTGTGCATGGCATGAATCTGCATTTGCATATACAGTTGTCCACAAAATAATAGGAGTGGGATATTTTAACCTGTTTTGGCTATTTGTCTTTAGTTTATTTAATGTTTCGTATTTTTTTGTAAAAGCCTAGCTGGTAATACAACAAACACCATATAANGCATGGCATGAATCTGCATTTGCATATATATGTACTACATAGTATGTATATGTATGTATGCATGTATGTTGGCGACAGTGCAATGTACCTGCATACAAACATACTGAGCCCTAAGTGCACATATTTACACGTTTCATTATCATTTGTCCAATATGTATTTATGCACACATGGATGTATGCAGATATACATACATACGTATGCATTTAAAAGACGAACAACACATAAAGCGTCGCCACAAATAGATTCTGTCGACGAATCGGCGGAAGTGCCAGCAGCTAAAAATACTTTTTTTTATTGATTATATATTTTGCACGTTTGCAATAAATGCAGTACGTATACAAAAGTACATACATACATACATACATGCATCTAAATCCTCTTTCTTATGTCAGTTTTTTATGCTATTTTATACTATTTTATTTAACTTTGTATACCAGTTTTCTTGTTCATTTGTTGTCTGAACCAGTGCTTCCTGAACGGATGAGTTTCAAAAAAATGAAAACTTAAAAGCTATTTTTGCATATTTTTTCTGATTAGCAAATTGCATTCGCTCTCGTATTTCGCTCCGAGCTCCGCTCCAGCTCCCAATATTTAATTTTTGTTTTTTATTACTTAAGCGAAATTTTTTAAAATCGTCTTTTGGATGCTTTTGGACCTTCTTGATCGATATAAAAATGTATGTATGTATGTACTTTTATGGATTTACAAACATTCTTTTGTATGTACGGCAGAGTGTGCCAATTAAAACGTACCTACAGTCACTCACATAAGTATTCGTAATTTAGTTTTTTCACAATATTTAAAATGTTTTCCATCATAAATCGATTTCGTTCGTTTTCATTTAAAATATAGCTCAGTCTATAATAAAAACCATATAAATCATGCTTGCAAACTTTGTACAGAATTCATAAAAATTAATCAAACATAAAAAAGTTTTCATCAAAATTTCAAACTTTCTATTCAGAATTTTTAGAAAAATTTACGGTATGCAGTTTTGGAGCACGCTCAATTTTAGTATAGATAATAATGTGCAAGCTTCAAGTAGCTAAAAATTACCGCTGATTTTTTAGAATTTTTTTTTCATCAACGGTGTTGCTCATTTTCTTCCATATAAAAATAGATTTTATTCATGCCTTATATGGAAACAAATGCGCACCACCCTCGACAAAAAAAAAATTCTAAAAAATCAGCGGCTACTTGACTGACCGCTGTGGTGTAGTGGTAAGCAGTGCGCGCTTTCACTCATCAGCACCTGGGTTCAAGCCCTGGTCAAAGCAACATCGCAAAAAATATGGAAAAAGGTTTTTTCAAAGTTTATGTTTTACTAATAATATTTTGTTTTTATATATTATGCGTTTTTTATAAGCGTGAAACACAAAAAAACAACTATAACCCGTGTTTGGTTTCAAACTCGGACAAAATAGACCACTTAATAAGATTCTTCTTATTAACTGATTAACGATTAATGATTAAAATTAATTAATCGTAATTACAACCGACGATTAACGACTAAAAACATTTGATCATTAAACGTACGGATGATTACGATTAATATTTAATCGTTGATCTTGATTAACATTTTAATCGCTAATCAGATTAACATTTTTCCAACACTGGTTTTCTGTGACCGACCACGAAATTTGCATATGAGACCGAAAAAAAAAGAAACAGAAAAGAAACATTCGGTATACATATACATATATGACAGTTTAATGTACAGATTTGTCTTGTTTTGCCAAGTAAAGTAAATATAATGGAAATTTATTTACTGAACTTTTTTTTTTAAAGAGCTAAGAAGAAAGTGACTTCTTTCAGTTCTTTGCTCTGCTCCGAAGCCCTGCTATATACTCTTCCGGAAAAATCAAAAAACGTATTCTACTAATAGTAGTGGACATTTCCAACTGCTATATCTAAACAAAAGCGTTGGGCAGAGATGCCTGCTGTTATTTGCTAACTTTCAGAGGCAAATTGTTAACATGATAATACAAATTTTTGTTTTGTATCTCAGTAATTATGAAAAAGCGCCTTTGAAGTGCGAGACTTAAGCTTATTTAAACCAAAAACCAAAAGTCTTGTTAATGTAAACAAAAGTGTGGTTAATATTACCAAATCATTGTTGAAAATATTAACCAATGCATTGTTAATATTAACCAAAAAGCATGTTTATTTCTTTTCTAGTTTGAATTTGGTAATATTACCAAGCTTTGGTTGATTTTTTTCTCAGTGTGTATATATAATACGCGAAGGGATTTTTTGTCCAGGTCTGTACCGTTCGCTCGATTTTCAAAAATGTCAAATTAAAGCGCTCGGTCTGTAGATGTGCAAACCGGTTTTAGTTTTTCGAAAAGAGCTGCCACCTGTTGAAAAATTAAATTTAAATTAATTAATAATCAAGGCCAACAAATCCGCATCGTTGCTTCCTACTTAGAAGTTATACGAAAAATATGCAATGTCAAAGGAAGGAGTGCTAAGAAATCTTTAGTTTGAACGCTAAGAATATTTTTGAG
>NW_016185613.1:849-4857 GCF_001687245.7 Rhagoletis zephyria | reverse complement strand
GCCAGCACTAGGGTTATGATTTTTTACATTTTTTTTAAATCTTGATTTGCCTGTGCTTGCATTTAATGAACTTTTGTCCATATATCACTATATTTTGGCGATATTTTTGTTGGTTCGTGAAAATACCTCCCGCCCACTCTATCATTTCATTTACAAGGCTGTTGCATGGCAAATCCCCATACCTAGTATAAAAATTCGACCGAAATTCCTTTTTGCCTACCAAGTTTTGATTTAAAAACGATGTGTATCAGCACTTGTAACGAACCCGGTTTATCCGGTCTATAGCTGGGCTGTAGCTCAGTCGGATGTTGGGTTCCCTTATCCAAAGGTTAAAATAAATACGCCAATGATTCTTATAGTGACGCTTCTTTATTTCGCTATTTAGCTGGCAGCGTTTGCACGTCACACCAATATAACGTATTTTCTTGGCGGCGTTTCCACGTCACACCATATAAGTACTATTGGCAGCGTTTTCACGTCACACCATATAAGTACTACTTGGCATCGTTTTCACGTCACACCATGTACCTTAACTACCTACTAAGCAACTTAGTCTTGTTGTTGTTGTTGTAGCAGCATACAAATTCCCCAAAGACTTTTTGGGGAGTGTTCCTGGAGTGACAGTCCTTGGCCAGATATAAATCTGGGTCGTTCCGGTTACGTAGACCCGACTGTCGTGGGAACGCAACTTCTTTCTGTTGTCAATATGTGTGTACCGACAAGATATGCTAAAAACTGTTACCCTAGCTTACTTGACTATTTTATTATCTCTGACACTGCCTTTTTACTAAAATTTGACCAAATATCGTTCTTATCTGACCATGATTTAATTTTTTGTACCTTTGACCTTAAACTTGACCGCTCCAGGACAGATATCACTTTTACATTTAGGGACTATAGATTTATTGACAATTGCAAACTACTTTCTGCTTTGTCTTGTGTTTGTTGGAATGAATGTTGGTGTTATGCTACTGTGAATGAGAAACTTGAATCTTTAAATAAAAAGATACTAGATGCATACAATGAATTTTTACCTATTCGCTTGTGCAAAAGTAAGTCCAAGTCATGTCCATGGTATAATAGCAAAGTTCTGGCTGCTATTAAGGCCCGCAATAAAACTTACCGCCTTTGGAAGCGGAATAGAACAGCCCTGTAGNTCAAAACTTAATCCTGAACTTCCACCTAAGACTTTATGGTGCAATCTTAAAAGCTTGCGTGTGTATGGCAAAGAGGAACCAAATTGTAACCTTGGCGCAAATTACCTTAATAATGCCTTTATTAAAAGTCCGGTGTATGGTGCAAGTCTTAATTTTGTGTCCTGTGTCTCTTCGTGTTATTCAGGGGAAACCCTTTGATTTCTCAGCTTTTACTGGCGGAGATGTAAAGCGAAGTATTTTCAGGATTAAGTCCAATGCAATTGATGTAGACGGAATTCCGATCAAATTTATTAAAATAATACTACCTCTTGTTTTAAGTGATATTACACATGTTTTAAATCATTGTATAACGTCGTCTTGTTTCCCTGTTTTGTGGAAAGTTGCCTCAGTAAAATCCGTCCCAAAAAATAAATTTCCTAACTCTTCTAGTTATTTCAGGCCGATAAGTATATTACCTGCCCTGTCTAAGGTCGTTGAAAGCATATTAGCTGAACAAATTCATTCTCATGAAATTCGAAGTAATTTTCTTTCGCCTTACCAGTCGGGTTTTAGAGCTAAGCATAGTTGTTCAACTACGCTATTAAAAATACTAGACGACGACAGAAGCCAATTAACGCTGCTCTGTCTACTTGACTTATCCAAAGCATTTGACTCGGTTGACCACACTTTGCTATGTTTTAAACTAAAAGAATATTTTGGCTTCTGTAATTGTGCTTTATCGATAATGAAAAGTTATCTGGCTGGCAGATCTCAATATGTAAGCACTGGACATGAAGTATCGGAGTCAAGGGATATAAGTGTTGGTGTTCCACAGGGCTCCATTCTTAAACCCTTGCTATTTATTCTTTTTGTTAATGATGTGTTTCTTGTGTGTAAATTTGTAAGTGTGCATTGTGTGCAGTGGGCGGGTCGAAAATCTAATTTTTCTCAAATCCCTTGGTAATGGTGAAAATATATTGTATCATGAAGTGAACAAGAAGCCTGCAAAATATTAGTCTTTTTTTTAATTGTAAGAGCCCGCGCATCGACCGCCAAGTGACCCACAGCACACTAGTTGAATAAGACCAATTCTTGTGCATGCATATGTTGATGACATTCAGTTATATTTGTCTGGTAGTTTTAGTAATCCAGGTGATCTTTCTCGTAAAGTTAATAGTGGCAAAATTCCTCAACTTAGCATTGGTAACACTACTTTGAACCGTTAATAAAATTAAAAATCTTGGCTTTATTATAAACTCGAATATGACATGTGTTGATCATATGAACTCTGTGGTAGGTAAGGTTTATTGTGTTTTGCGCAATCAAAGGCAATCTGCAAAGTTCACTCCCATTAACCTTAGAACAAAACTTGCCATGCAGCTAATCTTACCAATTATAACCTATTCTGAATTAGTTTATAATAAGTTAGACTCACGTTCTGCTCACAAAATTGATGTTGTCTTCAATCACGTGACGCGCTACGTTTATGGTTTGCGTAGATATGATCACATCTCTGCTTGGAGAACTCGGCTGTTAGGGTGTAACATAGTTGACTACCTAAAAGCTAGAAGCTGCATATTCTTATATCGTCTGATATCAACAAAGACACCTACTTACTTATACAATAAACTTGTTTTTTGCAAATCTGCGCACTCGTGTAATTTGGTTGTGCCAGACTTCAATTATGTGAGTTCAACAAGGCTGTTCTTCGTCAATGCCATACGTATTTGGAACTCCATTCCGACAACTACGAAGAACATTATGACCCAAAGCAACTACAGACAAGTTATTTATAATTATTTTTCTTAAAATTAGGTTTAAATTGGCCATCTAAATCAATGTTTTAATCATCATCTATAATTTATTTCATTAATTCTATTTATATCGCTTATCTTTTTTTAACTTATTATTCCTTATAAGATTATTAAATACATTTTATATAAATTCACCAAGTAATATGGCTTAAATTTAGTCTAAAATTTTGTGTTTTTTTAAGTCTCCTTTAATATTGGTACGTTGTGCTATAAAAGATTTTATATCTTATTGAACTAAATACTTTTTAATAAATGAAATGAAATTACTGACTTCTTTCAGTAGGACTCGAAGCGACGATCCCACTGACTCAGCCAGTTGTCTACGCACTGTGCTAAGTTCGCCTTGTTAATTCTTGTTGCTTATTTCCACTATTTCACTTGTTAAGCCAACTATGTACAATCAAGCGCAGCTATTCCGCTGCAATTCACTTGATCGTGTGGTTGTTGGTTTCGTTGGTTTTTGTTAATATTCCTATTGCTTGAATGTTTAAATTTTTAGGTGTGCTCGTCCTTAAGTTATTTGTTTTTGTTATTTTATGGCCTTATAACAATTATATTCAACTATTTTTATTGAGCTCGAGGCCGTTTTTTAATGAAAATTTATTGTGGAAGAGCAACAATAATTTGAAAAAATGTTAGAAGTGATACCTATTTCTGAAATCGCCACATTTCCTCATCAGACTTCTATCAGTAGAATTCGAACCGACGATCCCACTGACTCAGCCAGTTGCCTACGCACTGTGCTAAGTTCGCCTTGTTAATTCTTGTTGCTTTTTTCCACTATTTCACTTTGCTAAGCCAACTACAATCAAGCGCAGCTATTCCGCTGCAATTCACTTGATCGTGTGGTTGTTGGTTTTGTTGGTTTTTGTTAATATTTCTATTATTAGAATGTTAAACTTTTTAGGTGTGCTCGTCTTTAAGTTATTTGTTTTTGTTCTTTAATGACCTTATAACAATTATATTCAACAATTTTTATTGAGCTCGAGGAAGTTTTTTAATCAATCGAATTCGGTTCGAATCCTACTGAAAGAAGGCTGATGAGGAAATGTGGAGAT
>NW_016185613.1:0-488 GCF_001687245.7 Rhagoletis zephyria | reverse complement strand
GGAAAAGCAACAATAATTTGAAAAAATTGTAGAAGTGATAGCTATTTCGGAAATCAATAAATTTTCATTAAAAAACGGCCTCGAGCTCAATAAAAATAGTTGAATATAATTGTTATAAGGCTATAAAATAATAAAAACAACTAACTTAAGAACGAGCACACCTAAATATTAAGAATTAACAAGGCGAACTTAGCACAGTGCGAAGGCAACTGGCTGAGTCAGTGGGATCGTCGGTTCGAATCTTTCTGAAAGAAGTGTGATGAACAATGTGGCCATTTCCGAAATAGCTATCACTTCTACCATTTTTTCGAATTATTGTTTCTTTTCCACAATAAACTTTCATTAAAAAACGGCCTCGAGCTCAATAGNGCACAGTGCGAAGGCAACTGGCTGAGTCAGTGGGATCGTCGGTTCGAATCTTTCTGAAAGAAGTGTGATGAACAATGTGGCCATTTCCGAAATAGCTATCACTTCTACCATTTTTTCGA
>NW_016185612.1:0-4857 GCF_001687245.7 Rhagoletis zephyria | reverse complement strand
TTTTTGGAACTTATTTTGGATTTATGGGGTTTTCGGGATTCTCGGGAATGATTTCGGGACTGTTGGGACTTTCGGGAGTAATTTAGGTATTTTTGGGACTTTCGAGCCTATTTTCAGATCTCTGGGACTTATTTAGGATTTTTGGAACTTTCGGGTCTATTTCGAGATTGTCGGGAGTAATTTCGGGACTTTCGGGACAGTTCCAAATTTTTAGGAATTTTGGACTACTTCGGCATTCTCGGAACTGATTTCGGGACTTTCGGGACTATTTCGGGATTCTCGGAATAATATCGTGACTGTTGGGACTTTCGGGGTTATTTAGGGATTTTTGGGACTCTCGGGACTATCTCGGGATTAAAGGGAGTAATTTGGGTATTTTTGGGACGTTCGAGACTATTTCCAGATTTTTGGGACTTATTTAAGATTTTTGGAACTTTCGGGCGTATTTCGAGATTGTCGGGAGTAATTTAGGGGTTTTTGGGATTTTTGGCTGTATTTCGGAATTTTTGGGACTTTCGGGCCTATTTCGGGATTCTCGGAACTGATTTTGGGACTTTTGGGATTTTCAGGAGTATCTCGGGATTTTGGGACTTATTTAGGAATTTGGTACTTTAAGAACTAATTCAGGATTTTTGAGACGTATTTCGGATATTTGGGACTAATTTTGGATTTACGGGACTATTTCCAGATTTTTGGGACCAATTCCGGAATTATAGGGTTTTCGGGATTCTCTAGAATAATTTCGGGATATTTAGGACCTTCGGGAGTATTTCGGGATATCCGGGACTTATTTCGGATATTTGGGACTTTCGGGACTATTTCGGGATTCAGGGAACTATTTTCGGATTTTTGGGACCAATTTTGGATTTTCGGGACTATTTCCAGATTTTTGGGACCTATTTCGGATTTATGGGGTTTTCAGGATTCTCTGGAATAATTTCGGGATTTTTAGGACCTTCGAGAGTATTTCCGGATATCCGGGACCTATATCGATATGTATTTTGAATGACTTCATAATGATTGTGGAACCAAGGAGCGTTTCCTAGGTTGCATGAGAGTTAGGAAGCGGGGGTGCGCAAATATTGGCTAGCGAACAAATGGTAATTGCAATGCGCGAAATATATGTTTGTCCGTATGTGATGCGAGAATTTAGAGGAACTATGTACTAGCAAATATCAGCGAACTCCAATATACCAAAACGAAGAAATGAAAAAACGGCCCGAAAGTCCCAAAAATCCGAAATATAGCCAAAAACACCGAAATTACTCCCGACAATCTCAAAATACACCCGAAAGTTCCAGAAATCTTAAATAAGTCCCAAAAATCTGGAAATAGTCTCGAAAGTCCCAAAAATACCCAAATTACTCCCTTTAATCCCGAAATAGTCCCGAGAGTCCCAAAAATCCCTAAATAACCCCGAAAGTCCCAACAGCCCCGATATTAGTTCCGAGAATCCCGAAATAGTCCCGAAAGTCCCAAAAATCCAAAAATAGGTCCCAAAAATCCCAAATTAGTTCTCAAAATCCCAAAATCCCTAAATTAATCCCAAGAAAGGAGAAATAGTCCCGAAAGTCCCAAAAGTTTGAAGTAAGTCCCAAAAATCCCGAATTACTTCCCAAAGTCCCCAAATTCCTAAATAAGTCCCAAAAATCTCGCAATGGTTCCGAAAGTTCCAGAAATGGAGAAATGGTCCCGAAAGTTCCAAAAATCCCGAAATAGGTCCCAAAAATCTCGAGATACTCCTGAAAATCCCGAAAAGGTCGCGAAAGTTCCAAAAATCCAAAATTAGTCCCAAAAAAATCTATATACTCCCGAAAGACCCAAAAATTCCGAAATTAGTCTGCAAAATACGGATTTTAGTTCCGAGAATCTCGAAAGTCCCAAAAAACACGAAGAAGACCTGAAAGTCCGAAATAAGTCCCAAAAATCCGTAAATAGTCCCGACGTAGTCTAGAAAATCCCGATACTAGTTCCGAGAATCCCAAAATCTCAAACAAAGTTTCCGGGAATCCCTAAAGAATTACGAAATAGCTTCGAAAATAGCTCCCGAAAACCCCGAAATAGTCTCGAAAATTCTGATTTAGTCTGAAGAATCTCTAAAATCCCGAAATAGATCCCAAAATAAGTTGTGGTGAGTGGATTTGAGGAGAGGTGAAGTGAGTTGTGGTAAAGTAAGTTGAGGTGAGTGTAAGGTGAGGTGTCAATTCTCTAAATTTCTCCTAAACTATACAGTATTTAGTTTGAAAGTATTTAGCCATCGACTAAATACCTTGGGTACTTTAGTGAAAGTATTTTGCATCCCCAAGGTACCTGAGTACTTTGGACCAGAGTATTTAGCGCCTGCTAAATACTTTCGTTTTTTGTACTTTGGTATCTAGCAGCTCCTAAATACTCAAGTTTTTCTTACTTTAATATCTAATAGCTCCTAAATACCTAAATACTTTTTACTTGAGTATTTAGCACCACCTAAATACCTAAGTAAATAGTACTTGGGTATTTAGCAGCTCCTAAATACCTAAGTAAATAGTACTTGGGTATTTAGCAGCTCCTAAATACCTAAGTAAATAGTACTTGGGTATTTAGCAGCTCCTAAATACCTAAGTAAATAGTACTTGGGTATTTAGCAGCTCCTAAATACCTAAGTAAATAGTACTTGGGTATTTAGCAGCTCCTAGATACCTAAGTAAATAGTTTACAACAACACAAAATACCAAAATACTTTTGTACTTAGTACTTAATACTTAGTAAATACAATTTTTCTCATCACTGGTTTATATTCATTTGTTCTACAGGTGGCAACTCCTTTCGAATAAATAAAGCCAGTTTGCGCATCTACAGGCCAAGCGCATTAATTTGACACCCCATTTTAATGTTTTAATAGGTGGCAACTCTTTTCGAAAACGTTAAGCCTTATTGCATACCTAAAGTCAGAGCCCTTTGAAATGACCTCTCACTTTTGAAAATCGAACGAACGGTGTGAATCTGATGGCATTGATTATTAAATTATTTGAATGCAAACCTTATTGCACATGCACAGGCCAAGCGCTTTAATTTGAAACCCTATCTGTGAAAATCGAACCAACGGTGCAGATCTTTTATGCTGCACAAAAAATGCCTTCGCGTATTATATATATAGATATTTGTTATAAGGCCCTGAAATAACATAAAAAAATGACTTAAGTACGAGCACACATAAAAGTTAAACAACCTAAAAATAGAATTATTAAAAAAAACCAACAAAATCAACAACCACATGATCAGGTTTAAATAGCACTGGAATAGCTGCCCTTGATTGTAGTTGGCTTCGCAACTGAAAAAGTGGAAAAGGCAATAAGAATTTACAAGGATAACTTAGCACGTTGCGTAGGCAACTGGCTTAGTCCATTGGGGTCGTTTGATTGAATCCCACAGAAAGGAGTCTGATGAGGAAATGTGGTGATTTCCGAAATAGCTATCACTTCTACCATTTTTTCAAAATTATTTTTGCTTTTCCACAATAGTTTTTCTTTAAAAACGGCTTCAACCCCATATATTCCCAACTTAACTGGCAATTTTGGTGACAGCATAACAAAATCAGCAGTGGGTTGTGCGCTGGGCTAGAGACCCGCCACGTAAAAACCACTTCCAGTGAAGAAGCAAGGCAAAGACTCGGATGAGACCCCCCCCTTATGATGACGACCACGNGTTTAAAGGACTACGATTTGAGGGCATGCACCTGGAATGTCCGGACCCTTAATGGGGAAGGTGCCTCTGCCCGGCTGGTTGATGTCCTCGTAAGGACAAAAGCTGACATCACCGCCATCCAAGAAATGCGTTGGACGGGGCAAGGCCAGCAATGTCTGGGGCCTTGCGACGTCTGCTACAGCTGCCATATAAAGGAGCGCAAATTCGGAGTTGGATTTGTGATGGGAGAGACTCCGTCGCCGAGTACTGTAGTTCACCCCGGTGGACGAGCGTCTAGACACAGTCCGCATCACAGCGAGATTCTTCAATATCTCGCTTATCTGCGCCCATGCCCCGACGGAAGAGAAGGATGAGGCATCCAAGGATCTCTTCTATGAGCACCTGGAGCGCACGTACGAGTNGGATCTTTGGAACCACCATCGGAAAATTCAGCCTCCACGACGAAACGTCCTACAACGGATTGATCGACTTCACCGGGGCCCGAAACACGGTAGTATGCAGTACTAGGTTCAAGCACAAAAAGATCCATCAAGCTACGTGGCTGTCTCCAGATCGAAAAACGAGAAACCAAATCGATCATTTTGGGATAGAAGGAAGGCACGCTTCCAGTGTTTTAGACGTACGCAAACCACGAGGCCCAAACATCGACTCTGACCACTATCTTGTTGCAGCCAAGATACGCACCCGCCTTCGTGCAGCAAAAAATGTGCATCCAAATATGCAAGGAAAGCATAACGTCGAAAAGCTGCAATCACAACAGATAGCCAGCGCTTTCGCTACTCGACTCTCACATCTGCTCTCAGAGAGAACTCTTCAACAAACCGACATATGCGAGCAGTGGAACCACATTTCCCGCTCATTAAGTACCGCCGCCGAAGAAGTAGTCGAATTTCAGCGAGCCCGAAAGAAAAAATTGGTACGATGAGGAGCGTCAGAAAGCTGCAGAGAAAAAAGATGCCGCCTACAGGGCCACGCTGCGAGTTCGAAGAGCTTGAAATGCTGGCCGACAGGAAGAATACCCGAAAATTTTACCTGTAAGACCAATAATGGTGACCTAGTAACTGATGTCCAGAGCGTACACAAATTATGGAGGGAACACTTCGCGCCTTGGCACCCACGTCACCGTTGATAGTTACAATTTCGAGAAAGTAGAGAATTTCGTTTACTTGGGAA
>NW_016185611.1:0-4857 GCF_001687245.7 Rhagoletis zephyria | reverse complement strand
ATTACACAATATTTTGCAACTTTTCTCTTGAAATAGTTGTAGAAGCAATGATTGGTGATAATTAATTTAGTAATTGTAACGTTCAGACCACTAATAGAGAATATGCTTATTACAGCTTCCAATTAAAGGAGCGCACAGTTACCGATGTCCACGAATTCGGTGTTCCATTGGTGAATTGAAGGAGACTTCGTCGCCGAGTACTGCGATTCAGCTCGATGAATGAGCCTCTCGTCTTACTACGCATCAACGTCTGATGTATTTTACATGGGTGTGTGCGACGATGGCTTAACCCCACGGTATTCAGGAAACAATGCGTTGATCAGCGCCCCGAAATGCAAGCACCTCATTACCAATCGGCAGTGCGAATTGGACACACTAACCATCATGGTAGGGTTCGAGGTCTATCTTAACTTCGCCGTACTTTGGGTCGAGCACCCGGTTACGATTCTCCACATCGAGCCAACAAAAGTCCGCTCTACCCACATTTGGTTTTAAACTCGCGAGGAGCCGTACCCAAGAACAGGCCAGGAGAGTAAACTTTAGGGGTTCCGACCTCGTAGCCGAAACTCCTATCAATTGAGTTTCCATACTACTCTGAACTGCTCCTTTTCACCCGCTCATTTACCCCTCAAACATTTACACGTCTTCGCCGTCTAAAGACCTATCGTGCAAATTCCCAAAAAGGTTTCAATATGCCGACTCGTTGAGAGAGCAGCGTCGAAAATAAATCGTCCAGCTTTTCATCTAATTCCCATCCTAGTTAAATCCCGAATGTCTGAGTACATCGAACATTCGCAACGTGTCTGACATACTCGCTCTTCGCACCATATGCGAAACTCTCCGAATCGTGAAGATTCCGTTTATGGATTAACTCGCTGAATAGCCCATGTCCGGTCTAAAGAAAACCCAGACTCAGACAATCTGAAATCCGGAGTTTCACGGAATTAATTAACATCCCGAATGTACTCATAAAAGTCACTCGGCCGTTGGAACTATTGTTCCAGCGGTCCTGCTACTCCTCAGTACCGTCTCCCGAAAGAGCGTTTGCAATCTAAGTATCCTCTTTCCACATACTCTACTTGCCAATAATTCTCTATTTTTTTTTTAGCCATACAGAAGACTTCTGAGGTGATTTTTTAGAAAAAAATATTTTTAAGGACTAACTTTATTTATTAAAAAAACTCGATTTTTGGAGGTTTGTAGATATTTTCAAATCGGTCCAGCTCACGTAAATTTTAATATTTTCAGAAGTATTTCGGCGGAAGTCTAAAAATATAATACATTCAGCCCCATCATGAGTTACATTTTCTACGAACCGGTTCACTTTTCACGTTGGTATCCATGTATGTAGTTACTATGGGCGGAATAAAAATTTTCGGGTGACATTTTTTTCGGGGGAAACTCAGGATAAGGCATATTCTAAATATGTTCCGTGGGAAAAACTGTACCGACTTTTTTTATGAAGAGTGATACACATATGATTAATTTTAACCAAAAATTTTGTGTCATACAAAGATTTAGTAAGTAAAGTGTGGAAAATTTTCTGTATTATTCATAAAAAATTATAAATCATAATTTAATCCAAGGACGTAACTGCCCATGAAAAATCCACTAAACCCGTTTAAGTCATCATAAATTCTATAAACCGATTAGTCAAAGATATTTTAATACAAAAAATAATAATTAAAAAAAAATACCTAATTATTTCAGAAAACAGTGACAACTATAAAGGATAAGGAATCAAGGTACTAAGAACATAAAGCTTTAAAATCTTCATTAGAGAAAAATGTTCCTAATTAATTATTTTTAAACAAAAATAATGACTTGAGCGGCAACCGCTTTGAAATTAGAGCACGCACGCCTACCTTATCAACCGCATACACTCACACACACACACACAAATTATACAGGTTAATGGTAGGTACTTATAGTTGAACATTTGTCTGCTGTCGTTTGACTGCGTCCAGCCGGTGAGTGCTTTAGCACGAGGTAGTCTTGAAAGAATTAAAATGCGTTTATTTTAAGAACATGCGCATATTTTGTACATTCATACAAAACTAAACGACCGACCGACCGACCGACCTCCTCCAAACGCAACACAACGGTCACCGATTTTTTTAAACTAAAGTTAGTTGGCAAAACTTTATCAGCATGCACCCAAACTAAAGAAATTGAGAGTTGCGAGCATTTGGCGAGCGTGTGTTAAGGGAGAGCAAGAGTGAGAGAGTGGGTGTGGGGTGTGGGTGTGGGTTAGTGTGTGTGTCAAAAGCACTTTCTGAAGTACATAATAGGGGTATTCTCTGAGTCTTGCAAAGCCCTTGCACGGTGCACGGATTGCACGGTTTGCAAAGCTGTTCCATACGAAAACCGGTTTTTACCGTGCAATCCGTGCAATCTGTGCACCATGCAAGGGCTTTGCAAGACTCAGAGAATACCCCTAATATTCTTTTGTTTTGTTTGGCTTATTAGATGTCTTTCATTTGCTTGAAATGAGTATCGTTTATTTGTCATTGATTTTCTTATCACTTTATCACTTTATCAGCGAACGAATGAACAACATATACGACGTTTCAAAACTTCACCATACATACATATGTTTGCCTCACTCTCGGAGAGTAAACTTATACTATTTCCTACACTATGGTAGTAGAAATTAGCGTGCTCCTAATGAGGCGACCAAGCTAGGCAATTTAAAAAAAGTAAGTGTAGTGCAGCTTGACAAGAAAGGTATTTACGTTAACGGCAGAGCGAAGGCCCTATTTTGATTATAAAAGTTGTGTGTTTAATATTCTCTTTTCGAACGCTTAACAAGCGACATTGAAAGCGTAAGGATCCAAGGCAGTGAAGGCAAGGATCGTGAGTCACGTTAACCTCACTGGGTTCCTGGATATAGCAATATCGGAGGAAACAAAATTGGGAATTAAATGGCTGGACATGACTCGGAGATGCAAATCACTGAGGCGAATAAGACTTGTCATCTTTCTACTGAGGGCAATTAACGAATATGCCACAGCCGTAAATAATGACCTATGGACCAACCGAGAGGGATGTTTAGTCTCAAGGTCTTTAGGGCCAGCGCTAGAAACGAATTGAGGAACTTTTGAAGTGGGAATAAAACTCGGACTGGAATTATTTATTAAGTCACTGCGGGAGGGGTCCATGTTACCAGCTCCACATCCCAAGGAATTGTTCTGCTCTCTTTACTAAGGAATGTAAACGTTAACACCCTACTTTAGATCTTAAGGGTACTGGCTAGCGAGTCATAGCGCATACTGATGGCATTGGAATCACAGCAATGGGTAAACCATTAATGCCAGTTGAGCGAGAGACTACTAAATGACATCAGCCTTGAAATATTTGGTCTACGGAATGCGAGCTCGTTTACGAGGATATATTAAATTCATTAGTTCCTTACGAGTTGGTAAAACTTACCTCTCTGAACCGAAGTCAACCAAAAAAAAGAGTACACACCATGGGGATGCTAACCACCGCTGATTCATAGCGGTCTATCACATCTATTCTGAATGGCTGATATTAAACCTTTCAAATCAAATGGAACATCGTACAAGATAGTCATTTAGTGCAGAGGGGTTCTCAATCAACTGGCATCGAAATGCACCGTCGTATAGATCCCTAGACTCAGGAATGCGCCTGGTAAATGTATGGCCGACAAACTTGCAAGAAAAGGCCCAAAAATTTCTTTGATGAATTCTGCTTCAGAAATAGGCATGCATCTCACCTCCTGCTAAACGCAAATTGACATTTTTCTTCATCGCGGAGGTAAACACCAGGTGGGCAAATAAATTTGTATAAATTTATGCACAATTCAATACAACATTTAGTTTGCATTAAATTATCGTCCGTTACTGTTGTTTTTTGCTATGTTTTATTACTATCAGCGGTCAATCGGTTCATTATTTTTCTTATTTATTAAAACAAGGTCATTTCAATTGGTCTCAGTCTCGGTATCACTTTTGTATAGAAATTGCAAATGTCGTATGTTTAATACAAAAAAAAAATTATCATAAAAAATTGATCGATTACGTGGCAATTACATATTTTAATTTATAACTGTTAAAGCTTCTATTGCGCTGAAGCTTGCAAGTATTTCCGGTTAATAAAATTTACTATGGGACTTTGTGTGAATGAAGTGGTTTAACCTTGTGTGCGAGTGTGTGCGTGTGTGTGTGGGAGTCGGTCGAGCAGATTGTTGATAATTGCATCAGATCAGATTAAATATGAATGGAACAGCATGTTTCCTGGAAGCTTTGCATTAGAGGACGCTTGAATTATATTACACTGCCCAACAAAGTTCTGTTGTGTAAAATATTGTAGCCAATTCTTATAGGATTTTTCACGTAGAATCCGAATCTGACCGTAAAGATATTGGATTGGCTCTAGTTTTCGAGCAACTTAGGGTTAAAGGAGCCGACAAACGCGTTTTTGGACAATTTCCAGCTTCTGCAAAACAATAAAATTATACACACAGTGTTATCGTTGTGCGACTAAAGTGTCAAATTGACACTTTTTGGAGATCGATGCGCCTTGACTAAAAATACCTTGAAGTTATGTGTGAAGTTAAGGAAGGCACAGCCTCTAAATTGTTCCCTGTTATGAGTCTTGCTGCAAACAGTGGAGGGTCTTTCTGGATTACAATGTGTAGACGCGGCATACTAGAAGCCAAACGAGAGTCGCGATTGTTGTCGTACTCATCGCACCATCGATGACCACGCTTGACTACAGACTTGTCGTTATAGTTTTTGATCAGCTTGGTCTCCGTGGACTTTACTTCGAATACCATACGGTCACAGCATATGCTGGGGTGGGTTTGGAAATGGTATCTTGCCATCTGAATAG
>NW_016185610.1:0-4857 GCF_001687245.7 Rhagoletis zephyria | reverse complement strand
CTTTTTAGGTCCGCAAAATTGCAATTAAATTTATTTGTAAACTCAGCCTTTTTATTATTTTGGCAGAGAACGTAATTACTTGTTTAGCACAAATCCATTTCAAAAGCAAGTATTTGTCGCACAATACCACGCGAAGGACGCNGAAAACAAATTTTTCTTTTTAGGTCCGCAAAATTGCAATTAAATTTATTTGTAAACTCAGCCTTTTTATTATTTTGGCAGAGAACGTAATTACTTGTTTAGCACAAATCCATTTCAAAAGCAAGTATTTGTCGCACAATACCACGCGAAGGACGCACGGTATTGAAAATGGGAAAAATCGGACAATAACCACGCCTACCTCCCATAAAACAGTAGTTTTTAGAAATACGAAAACTGCGATATTTTAGTAACTAATGAAGCTTATTCACTCAAAATTGATATTCGCAATCACTTTTAGACGAAAAATACGAATATTATAAAATTTTGGAAAATGTGCGTGGCACCGCCCACTTAATTAATTTTGGGCGGGACGAAGTTCGCCGGGTCTGCTAATGTATGTATAGAATCGGTAATGGGTATCGAAAAGAAAGTATTGGGTACCGAAATCTTTCTGAAGTATTGGGTATATCGAGTATTGGGTACCGACAATTCAGCATATCATTAGTACTTAGAGCTTATTGGAGTCTGGTGTGAGTGGGTGCGGGTAATTTTATTAATTAAAAGCAAATTGTACGCGCAGCAGTGGCACACGTTAGCGCCTTGTTTTGCCATTATTTCAATATAGTACATACAGCTATAAGCACACAGTGGGTATAAAATACAATAATTCACGTACAGCTGTGCGCTTTTTACAATTCAACATTGCATACATATAAACATGCGCAAGTGTACTTGCATGCATATAACTATCTACATTTATACACATCCATATATATATAAGTAGATAGTATTCTTATTTACGTATGGAAATGACTACTATTGAATTTGTGGCAATAATGGCAAAACCAGAGTGCCCCGCATACATGCGTCATAGAGTTGTGTTCGCCGACGCAAATATGTAGGGGCCTTTTGCTTGTATTGTGTTACGTGCCACGTACCTATTTGTAGAATGACAATTGTGGCGCAAATGTTTATAATTATGTATTAAAAATTTACATTTGTTTGTTAGCTCTTGGCAGAAAACGGAGAATGAGAGTGTGTACTCGTCGTACCTTACTCAAATGTATGTATTTCGAATGGTAATTAAAACTCGTTAACAACTTTAATTAAATTTCAACAACACTCTTTGCTGCAGAGTATAAATTATATAATTTAAATAATTTATGAAAGGATACAAGCAATCGTTAGCGGCTTCAATTGGCAATTCGCATTAAAAAGCTAATTATTTTATGTACGTACACTAGACTGGCTTATCAACAAAAGTTTACAGTTAAGCTTAAATGAAAACTTTGACAGGAGTTTAGGGTAAAAGAAAACTACGTCTTTGCCGAGTACTAAAAACAGCCAAGTTCGAAGTATTTTCATAACTTTTTTTTATTCATGATTCGATTAGTAGGGGACGTTTTCTCAAGTAGCTTTTAAAATTTAACTGCACATTTTTTTTAAGAAAATGTTTAAATAAAATAAAAAATAAAAAATTTTTCGATAGCTCTCGAAAAATATGGAGCGTCAAAATTAAAAATTTATAAAAGTATCTAAAAATATATAAATTTTGGAGTTATCGAAATTTATCGAGCCCGCGAAGTTCAGAGTTTTCGACATTAGTCGACTTATGGAGTTTTGTTGAGTTATCGGATTTTTTGTGTTTTTAAAATTCATCGAAATATCGATATGTTTCAAATCATTGAAATTTATCGATAAACTGCGCTGTATCGGGTCAATTCCAAGTCCTGCCAAAGTCCTTCAAAAATATAAAAAATATACTAAAACCACTTAGTAATATTCTAAATGTTCAATCTGAAGGTTTCTTAACAATATTTCCTCGGACACCCATATGGTAATTCCTTAGATAGCTTGCGAATATTTAATTTAAATTTGCCTTTTCAAACAGGTGGCAACCATTTTCAAAATATTTTCAAACTACAACTTTTATAAGCATCTTGACAGGCATTTTTTAATATAATTTTCAAATAAATGCTTCGATATGCAGTATTAAAAATTATGTTTGTATGGGAGGTGCCACATCCCCTCATCTAATCGAGATTAAATCTATCCTATATTTTAAGCCGGGCTATATAGCGTACAATACTGTACGTAATTTTATGATGACCAGTTGAGTATTTGAAGCGTGAGAGCGTAACAAACAAACAAACTCACTTTCGGATTTAAAATATTAGTAAGGATAGTCGCCACTGCCACTGTCCCGCCCTGTCCAACATGCACAACCAATTCTTCAACAAGTACTTTGTAGATTGTTTAGCCGATTTGAACTCGGCGAACGTTCTCGACTTTTTGTGCTATATAAAACGCACTCGGTGGTTCAATTACTAAGGGAGGGAAAGAAACAAATGGCTTCGGCCAGTGGTATCACAACGGGCTTTTCCAGCCCACGTGTGCTCCGCGTTCTGCGCGGGGCAGCCACTCTAACCTAACCTAACCTAAGGATAGTCGCCAAAGAGTTGCTGCTCAGTCTACCATATACTACCTAATAACCCAATTTTTGCCCCACGAAATACAAATTTACTGCTCATAAAATTAATATTTGTCAATAAAGAACTTTTTTTTTTTATTTTGATGCGTAACTATCAGATATTAACTAGAAAAGTTACAGCGACTTAAAATTTCTATTGCAGCCAAAATTTATGTTTATAGATAACTTCTACGCGATTGCAAGTGAGTAACTTGGGCAGACAGACAAGTAATCAAGCGCACAGCTTTTCTGGTTGAGCTTCTTTATTATAGATACGGGTATTGTTACACAACAAAATTACAAAAGTCGACAACGATCCTAAGTTTGCTTGATTACTAACTATTTAGCCAGGCAGCAAAAATTACTTGTTTGCCTTGGCGTATGAGGTATCTATCAACCACAACATTACGTTTTCCGTTCTATTCAATTCATATAGTTGTAGCTTTTCATTTTTGATGTGTAAACATCTTAGCTCTCGGTATGGTTAAAATTTGCGTTAATCCAGCAACAAATTGGTAACTGCTTTTGTGTCCATAAATGAACACTTATGGCCTAGTTGGGGGCTATCTGAGGCTCATTTCGGGATTAGTTCACGTCTAGCCTAGGACCATTTTGGCACTAGTTTGGGATCATTTCGAGACTTGTTCAGGATTTTTCAGCGCCCATTTCGGCAATCGTTCGGGATCATTTCGGATACCGTTTCGAGACCTGTTCATGTCCATTTGGGGGTTAGTTTACGACTATTTGAGAACCATTCTTGAACTTGTTCTGGGCCATTTCCAGATTAGTTCCGGACTGTTTCAATAACATTTGGGGTGTAGTTTGGGATCATTTTGGACCTAGGGTGGTCAGGAGCATTTCTAGTCTATTTCGGGAGTAGGCCTGAACTATTCTCGATGTGGTTATGAAAAGTTCGTATACCTGTTTAAAAAAATGAATAAAATACAATAAATTTGCAAGCAAAACAACAAAACCGACTTCAATTCAAATATAAAAATTTAAGACTACTCTTAATTTGTTCATGATTCAGTAATCGAATCGAAACCAAATTGGTATGGGACCACCGCTTAGGTACCACTTCCCTTAATTATTCCCTTAAATAATTATAGAATACGCTTAATGTGGTCCAAAGTTATGTGGTAATATACATACAAAAATATATTCCGACGAATTGATAACCTCCCCTTTTTTGAAGTCGGTTAAAAATGAAATTTATGTTTCACTTGTAACCTAATTTTATGTATGTTTTTTGTATGTATTTTTATGGAATATAACTCATAACGCCTTGATTTGGATATTATACTGTAAACACTCCATCGCCTTTGCACAGCGCTAACATGAAAAATAAAACGAATTGAGGTGAGCTTGAAAAATTTTACACCGCAGCATTTTAGTAAATAATCCATAGAAAACAAGAAATAAACAAAATCAAAGACCTTCAAGCATTTTTCTAAAAAGTTGTTTTTTAAATTCTACTTAACATTGACGCTCTACGCGTTCCATGGTGGTACGTCAATGTACAAACAGCTGTAAAGAACTCAGCAAATGCATTGCACTTGCCTAACCTCATTAGAGAAATAATTTTTACACTTAATGGCACTGCAAATGCCAAAGCGATACTTAAAAGTTGTCCAGCGATCAACTTCACAAGCGATTTGACAAAATTTCCCAATGCAAATTTTATTAAAACACACTCAATGAATTTTTACCTTCAACTTCATAGGAAAAAAAAGCGACTATTTGAAGCACCATATTTATGCTCTAAATGGTGCACACAAAGCGTAGCTCAAAGCGCTATCAACAGGAATATATTTATTTATGTATGTAAGTGTATATGTAAGTAAAGTTCATGCATACCTTTGCAACTGCTGCGCTTTCAGGTTGTTTGTGTAGTGCTTGAACGTTTACTGCAAGTAAGACCTTTTAGCTGTCCTTCAAACTGCGCTATCACACTTCAACTTGGTCTTCAAACAGCAAAGCACTGAGCTGGCATTAAGCGTGTCGGTAATCCGTACGTACTACTAGATATATGAATACTAACTTGCAAACTGCATCTACATAGCCATACATACATACATACATATTTATGTACATACGTAGATGCTATGCGCGTTGATATGTGTACACGATAGGGATCATTTCAACCGCTATTATTGTATGGCCAACAACCGTTGATGCCTATGGGGTTACCGCATAAGCAATAGCGGCGAGCTTTACACATCAACGCTTATCAAACAGGTTAACCA
>NW_016185608.1:0-4859 GCF_001687245.7 Rhagoletis zephyria | reverse complement strand
AAGCATCGTGCATCTGCACGTAGGCCAGACAAGATACCCACCAACAAGAGGCAGAAGGGTCAGAACCCGCGCAACCAGACACCGCAACGGTCGCGCAAGAAGACCTCCCGACGGACGATCGCGCGCACCCCCATGGACTACAAACGGCCAACTACCAGGGCCGCACTACTAACTGCGTCCTGGGCAACATTATCCACGTGGTGAAAGAGCTGCAGAAGACCCTAAGCAGCGAATTCCTGCAGGGTGGGGAGGATGTTTAAGGCGCCCCTTAAAGCGCAATACGACGGCCGTGTGCGCAATCCTTGGCCGCAGCAGTTTGGGAGTTGCCTGACGTCAACTCCGAAAATATGAGTACCGAGCGCACACGGCCGCCTGCCCTATCATCGTGCGAAATCCGCAGAAACCAGTTCTGCATTTATCGTCGGACTTCGAGCACGCGTCCTTATCGAAAATAATCATAGGAGTCAACATGGTTTTTGAATCTATTTGCCAAATAAATTTCTAAATAAACTCTGTATATGTGTGTGACTAAATTACATAAACAGAAAATTAACTAAGTTTAAATTTTGTACACTTTTAAACCGAAAACAAGTCTTTATCTTAAAGTGGATATAAAGTGTTTGGAGAGGTGAGAGCGAAAGGCGACCACTGGAAATTATTCAAATACAAAGGTGTACCTCGGTAACCACTTTATCGATTTCTACCAAACTATTTCAATTATATCATCAAGTCTAACTCAGCATATTATCGAAAACGTTTGAAATAGTGAAAACCACCCCTGCTTATCATGCAAATGTGGTTTACAGAAAGTTGAGACGACGATATTTTATATCTGCGCCGGGTTTCGCCCGATCTTATACTACTTTACTTGTAAAATCGTATTTTTCTTGTTCCACTAACAACATAACGATATAGGAAGGATTTATGGCTGGCGAATTCCTAAGCTCTACATGATTTAGATTCTGTGGTTTTCTCGCAAGAAGAGTAGGTGCAAAATATTTACACTAAATAAAAACACTATAATGTAGCTCTTGTTTCGCATATTTCATTAGTCCTTCGAGTGAAACTATTAATGATAGCGCCCAGCAATTGTCACTAGTTCTTAAGTTAAGTATATATGTATATTTGAATGCACACATGTACACATTTTACCTTACATAGCTTTAAATTTAAATAGCTTCCCTAATTCTATGGCTCACAGAGCTGCAGTCTCAGCCAAAGGCTGCCAAACACAGACAGAGTATATGCTTATTCANTATATTTGAATGCACACATGTACACATTTTACCTTACATAGCTTTAAATTTAAATAGCTTCCCTAATTCTATGGCTCACAGAGCTGCAGTCTCAGCCAAAGGCTGCCAAACACAGACAGAGTATATGCTTATTCACAAAGAGAGTGCTCGGGATAGTTTCATTTTATTGCTATACATTCTTTCAGCTATGTAATTATCGAATCCCACAAGGCCTACAAGATTTTTCAACTAAACAAAGAGATTAAGAGATTAAAACGGCAGTATCATAAAAAGACCCCCGTGGGTTCGCCACTGACTGATACGTAGTTCAACACAAAAAACCCCACAAAATCCGCCAGTGGTGTTTGTTTTATTTCTTCCCGTTTATATTCAATTAAAGGAAAATTAACTAAGTGCAACAGTGGCACAAAAAAATCGATAAGCTCAAAACAACTTCTAAATCTTCTAATATGCAACGGAACCTCCTGCAAAATTCTTGAAGGAAATGTTTTGAAAAGTTTTTTGCTCTCCTGTAAATTTTCTACAAATGGACTTAGCAACTTTTCGTTCTAAAAATTATCAGCATGAATACTTATTTCAGAAATATACCATTGTTACTCTGCAAATCTGCTGTTGAACAGTGTTATAATACAGATGACTTTTATTAATTTATTAATTTGTATGAAATAAATTATAAACTATTTCTTTTTGATCTCAATCGCTTTCGCTTTGTTCAAAATAAATATTAAGTATAACAAATAAAATTCGTACTTTTTAAAAAATAACATATTGTGCTTTTTCTTAAAAGGATTAAGCACCATTCGTCTAAAATCAAAAATGATAGTCACATAAGTGATTTTGACAAAAATTCATAGAAATGTGATAGCGTTCTTTTATACAAGCCATAAATTTAAAAAAAAAAACGTCTACAACAACAAGTAATTGTATATCTCTTCTGGTAAATTTATCTGTTGTATATTTTTTCTTGAATATTTATCTGAAAATTCCGATAAAAAAGGGCCTAATAACATTAAAAAACAAAATCGCAATATGGTAGTTTTTTCAAATTTTATATAAATTTAATATAGCGAGTTTGAAACAGTACCTTTTACATAGCTAGCTTTTTTTAGCTTTTTGCGTTCTCACTTCCATGAAGGTTGGTCTGGTTCTTTTTTAAGACGTCTTCCACTAGGTATCGAAACGATCACGTATTCTTGAAGTTTTCTAAGTTCATCAGAAGATGGAGACTTTTGAAAGTGTATAAATACATACATAAGTATTATAGCAACTTTTGCAAGAGTAGTTAATATTTGATGATATTTTTTGAGAATATAGAAAGATTTTGCACTGAATTGTTGGCGGAAATGAAACTACTTTAAATACTGGACCGTTACCAACCAAAAACTAAATAAATAATATAAAAAAAAAATTTTAATATACAACGCTTTTATAAATGGACTAAAAAGTAGAAAATAATATTTCTCAGTCCCATAGAATTTGTTTTGATAACTTTTGATTTTGAAATTTTAGCAAAAGTCGTTATAAACAACTTATGAGATTGAAAATGAAAAGCGTGGGGTGCATGCAATACAAAGCATTATATTTAATTGACAATAGGCAAACTACATAACATAGACCTAAAATTTCTTCAGCGAAAGTACAAATTTGAGATCGATTTTAAGCGGTCGTTATTCATATATCCACATACATATGAACATATATTACCCTTCATTTCAATTCATGTGGCTATTATATGCGCCCCACGCTTTTCATTTTCAATCTCATAAGTTGTTTATAACGACTTTTGCTAAAATTTCAAAATCAAAAGTTATCAAAACAAATTCTATGGGACTGAGAAATATTATTTTCTACTTTTTAGTCCATTTATAAAAGCGTTGTATATTAAAAAGTTTTTTTTTTATATTATTTATTTTTTACTTTTTTGTCTTGTCTGTATAAAATTTTGCGATAGATATTAAAATAATTCAACGATATTAATAGAAAGGTGCACACACATGCATTTACATATGTATGTACATACAAACGAGCACCAATTAATTTTATTTAAAGAAATGGCGTGTCGTCTATTTCCGCTGTAGCGAACGTAGTACATAGGGCGACATCTAGATGTCATATACCTCGCCCTATGCACTACAGATGTCGCCCTATGCACTAGACTTTTTATAGGAACTTTTAAAGAAATGGCGTGTCGTCTATTTCCGCTGTAGCGAACGTAGTACATAGGGCGACATCTAGATGTCATCTACCTCGCCCTATTCACTACAGATGTCGCCCTATTTAAATTTTTTTTTAGGAACTTTGCAAAGCAAAGGTTTTATGGTGTCGGACACATAACATTGAAAGTTTCTGGATCCACAACATTGAAAGTTTCTGGAGCCACAACATTGCAAGTTGATAAAAGCGTTGTAAAATCGAAACAATGTACATAGCGCACTTCGCAAGTGAACTTCTGATATAGGTACAAATACCGATATAAGTAGGACTCGAGAATTTTAGTCCGATAATTAGTAGGTATCGATATTTTCTTTCGATGCTACTTCCAAGTACAGGTATCGATGCTTCCATGGTATCGTTTTATCTCTAAGCGTACGTTCATATGTATCAAAAGGTTTTCCACTTCCACATGTGTCCACACTACAATGCTGGTACCAGAGACCGGCTTTGAGTACTAATAAAATTAGTGTACTTATTCATGATCCATAAAAATTAGTGCAAATGAGCACTTACACTAATTCAAAAAACGACTAGGAGTAATTTCCACCAAACCAAAAACACACTCAAAATATACTAACTCTTATTTGTGGCGGCAATTTTTGTCTCTATCGAGTATAGTCTACCCAGCTGGATTTTACTCATTTGGTCGAGTGAGAGGCTGAAAATAATTTCAATGAGTTTAATATTATTTGTGTTCTGCTTTGTTCTACATCAGTGTTGGGATTTTGGTACAATTGTACTTTTTTGATACAATTTCGTTTACTACGCAGTACTTTTTAGTACAATTTTGTGATGAATACTATAAATATATACGTAGCTCTGAAAATTCACTGCGGGAATTCGTTTTATCTTTTTGTCTTCGCCTTCTCGTTTTTGCCTTTGTAAGTAAAAGGGTTTTAAATAACCATTATAACATAGCAAAAGGTGTGCTATCAACCTTACATTCCTAGGCAAGTTTTGAAAGAATATTTTCGATACTAAATCTTATTAAAACAAAATGTCGAAATCAGCTTCATATACTTAGAAACAGTGTCATCGTTAATTCTTTATGTTCTTAAATATCATAACTTCACGACACTCATATATTGACTAGAAATGACTATTTATTTTATTATTTTTTAATTCTAATTATTTGTTTATAAAAATATAGTTAATTCCTTAACAAAAACTGTATGAAAATAAGTTTAAATCTTTGAACAACATTAAAAAATCGACAAACTTTCGTAAACGTTTCGAGCTTTCTATTTCAATTTTAGTATAATAAGGTGCAAGTTTAAAGCAGTTGGAATTTGCCGTCATGTCATATTAACTAAATGCGTTTTTTTTCTTTTAACGAAGAAAATGAGCAACAGCTTCATCAAAAAAAAAAATATATATATATATATATAT
>NW_016185607.1:0-4859 GCF_001687245.7 Rhagoletis zephyria | reverse complement strand
GAATGAGCACTGTGTAGCCATTGCCGAACTTCTTCATCAGCTGCAGTGGACTGCCGATGCAGTATATCTGTCCGTTGACCATGATGATCAGCTGATTGCACAGTGAGGAGCACTCGTCCATGCTGTGGCTGGTGAGCACAATGGAGACGCCCTCCTTGAGCTTGGTGCTGATCGCTGTCCACAGGCAACGACGGGCCACTGGGTCTACGCCTGAGCTGGGCTCGTCCAGCATGGCAATGGGTGGATTGCCCAGAAAGGAGATGGCCGTGGAGAGGCGTCTCTTGTTGCCGCCGGAGTAGGCATCAACTCGCTTGTCGAGGTGCATCTCGAAGTACAGCAGTCGGCTGAGCTCGTCAATCTGCCCGGGAATTTCGCTTTCTCGGATTCCTCGCAGTCGAGAGTAGAAGGTCATCATCTCTCTGCCGGTCAGGTCTTCCAGCAGTGGAGTGTCAAACTGATTGCAGAAGCCCAGGTCCTGCTGGGCACGTCGAAGATTCTTCTTGACGTTAATGCCGTTCACGAAAATGTCTCCCCTAATTTAGGTAAAAAAAAGATTGATANGGTCATCATCTCTCTGCCGGTCAGGTCTTCCAGCAGTGGAGTGTCAAACTGATTGCAAAAGCCCAGGTCCTGCTGGGCACGTCGAAGATTCTTCTTGACGTTAATGCCGTTCACAAAAATGTCTCCCCTAATTTAGGTAAAAAAAGATTGATGAAAAAAACTGAAGAAAAGTATTCGAAAAATCACTCACCCCGAAATGTTTTCATCGCCTGTGATCATCTTGAACGTTGAAGTTTTTCCAGCACCATTTACTCCTGAAACCAACCATATTAGTTCATGTTATCATACTCTGAAAGATATCAACGTACCCAGCATTCCAAAGCAGGTTCCTCGCTGTACGGTGTATGAGATTCCCTTGACAGCGGTAAATGTGCCGTATCGTTTCTTCAGTCGACGGACAATCAGTGGGTTTGTGTCTTTGCACTGTTTCGGGTCCATTCCGTCCACTCGTTTCTTCTCTAGCTCCACATCATCATCAGTGACGTCCAGTTCAAGTCCAGCTAACTCGTGATTTTTTCCACTTTTTATCATCTGCACAAGACTTTGAATTGACTGCTCCCAAAGACTGCTCACGTAATGAAAGAAACTGTTTTCAAGCAGAATGAGAATGGTCATGTAAATTGTGGCACTGGCGACGAGGTACAGCAAATTTGATCCAATTCCTGGCTCGTTCAGAGAAAGAAAATTTGGTTCATATGGCAAACATTCGTCTTCGCATATGTCTAGTCAAATGATAAAAGTTATTGTAAATAAACAAGATTTTTGACTATTAAAAAAGTTAAAATAATTTTATTACCTTTACAGCAGGGTTTCACAATTGAAGAAGTGCTGGTGTCTTTGCACAGAAGTTGCACTAACTCCAAGCCGCAGACCTTGTTCGTTTCGTAATTTTGTATCATGTTGGAGGCTAATTTACCCAGATCGTACACAGGAATGAGCAGAGAGAAGATTGGCTTGAGAATTCTGTTTTTATCGAGCAGGTCGAGCTGCTTGAGAGAGGTAATCTGGTCGGTGAGAATGGCGGCAATGCCGAGGACGGCGGCGTAGAGGCACAAACGGGCGTAGGCAGTGGCCGGCGCGTCAAACATGAAGGACATGGCGTAGACAAAGGGCAGAATGGCGAAACCGTGAATGACAAAGCCGAGCAGGAGGTAGTATGGCTGATTTTCCTCGTAGAGGCCATTCTCCTTGTAGATGACAAAGGTGACGATGATCAGCGCCGAGGAGGCCAGGTAGATGAAGTAGTCGACGAGGAAGTAGGACATCCAGTAAAGACTGCTTCGTACACCACTCAACCCTTGAAGGTGTTTGCCCTTGTTGACACGCTCCTTGACCGCCAGAACGGCAAAGCTGCCAATTAGGAAAGCAATGGCCATGATCAGGCCTTGCATCACCTGGAACTGCGTCTGAGCGGTCAGTACTGACATCTTCAGGTTGTCTCGCGTTTGCAGCGGCAGCGGCAGATTGGTCACTGTGATGTCGAAAGGGCTGTCATTCAGTCCATAGACGTAGCGAATGTAAGCCTCATCGACATACTTCAGCGCAATGGACGGCGTGTGGAAGGCCTGGTTGTTGAAGAAGCTGGTCAGGGTAATCACATTGCTGGTGGTGTTGCGCTGCAGCACGGCGGATATCATGTACTCGTAGCTGTACACGCTGACCGGCTTGCTGAGCACGTTCTGGCCAATGACCTTCGGGTTGGTGCTGTTGATGGCCACCAGTTTGCTAGACCCACCGGGCAGGTGGGGACGAACGGCGGCGGCGTAGCTGGTGGCCAGCTCTGCCACCGACTGGTCGTAGAAGTAGGTGATCTGCGGGTTGCGGAACTGAGTGAGCTCCATGTGCAGCGGGGGCGCCTCTTTCTGTCGGGGAATGGCCTTCAGTGAGAGCTGTGTCATGTTCAGTATGATGAAGGGGATCAGCAGTTGAGCGGCCGTCAGGAAGGGACTGCGCATTGCGTAGAGCAGCTTCTTCAGCAACAGGGCATATAGTTGTTGACCNTACACGCTGACCGGCTTGCTGAGCACGTTCTGGCCAATGACCTTCGGGTTAGTGCTGTTAATGGCCACCAGTTTGCTAGACCCACCGGGCAGGTGGGGACGGACGGCGGCGGCGTAGCTAGTGGCCAGCTCTGCCACCGACTGGTCGTAGAAGTAGGTGATCTGCGGGTTGCGGAACTGAGTGAGCTCCATGTGCAGCGGGGGCGCCTCTTTCTGTCGGGGAATGGCCTTCAGTGAGAGCTGTGTCATGTTCAGTATGATGAAGGGGATTAGCAGTTGGGCGGCCGTCAGGAAGGGACTGCGCATTGCGTAGAGCAGCTTCTTCAGCAACAGGGCATATAGTTGTTGACGGAGCAAGACCAGGCCGTAGTTTTTTTTCACCGGCGACTTGCCAGACCGGGCATCGTCACCTCCTCTTTTGACCAGCTCTTGCTCTCTCTGCTCAGCGTTGTTGATCGACTCAATTTTGTCCTTTGAGTATTCGCCCACTTTGAGGAACACTTCCTCCATTGTGGTTACTGAGATGCCGTAGTTGGTTATGTCCTTATTTGCCTCCAAATCAGAGAGTAGGCTTTCAAATCGGTCCGTTTTATCGTCTGGCAGTGAGTACGTCAGCTCCAGTCCTACTGCGCTTTCCATGTTGGCACTCTCAACGTGTCTCTGAATGCGTTTCGTAATCTCATCTGCTTCTACCTTTTCGTGACGTTTTGCAATAGTCAGACTGTATCCAGTGCCGTACTGCTTCTTGAGGAACAGTGGTGAGCCACAGCATTGGAGCTTGCCATTTGCCATTATGGCAATTCGATCACCAAGAACCTGAAACATGTGTGTTTGTATGGTTAAAAGTGTTTAGGATCACAAAGTCATTTTTCTAAAAAACTCACATCAGCTTCTTCCATGAAATGCGTCGTGATCAGAATTGAGCGGTGTTCCTTTTCTGCAAATCAAATAATTTAAATTATGTTTTGAATTTTAATTAAATCATTCTTTATACCTTTAAGAAGCAAATCCCAAATAAATCTTCTTGCCGATACGTCCATCCCGCTTGAAGGCTCATCAAGAATAACTATTGAACTGAAAAAAACAGTGTTAGTCAAGATATTTAGAGCATTCAAGATTTGTCACATACCTTCCAGCGCAAAGTGAAATTCCGACGCACAGTTTTCTACGTTAAAATGATAAATAAAAATATTATTTGTAATCCAGCGCATATAAACTGGTTAATATTCCTAACCTTTTCATTCCGCCTGAAAGTTTACTAGACTGCACTTTTTGCTTGTCAACTAGATCCAACTTTTCTAGCATTGTTTTAATTTCTTCTTTGATCTCCTTTGCATCCATCTCTGGGCGTTTTAGTTTGCAGTAAAACTGAAGGTGTTCTTCAACGGTAAGCTCATCAAAGAGGACATTGTACTGGATTGAGCGCAAAGTAATTATTAACAACAACAAAAGTGTCACTGATTAAGTGTCTAACCTGTGGACATATTCCCAGACTGGAGCGAATTGAGTTCATGCCAGTTCGAATGTCATATCCATTGACAATGGCTGTGCCGCTGCTAGGTTTGTACAGTCCAGTTAACATCTAAAAAGATTTGATTTCAGTTTTTAAGTTATTCATTGACAAGGCCAAATATTTACCGAAATTGTTGTTGTTTTTCCTAAATGAGAACAGTAATTAATAACATGCAACTTTGTAGATAAAAATAACATACCCGCTCCATTGTGACCGAGTAGGCAGCAGATTTGTCCGTGGTAAATGTTGAGGTTCAGATTGTCCACTGAGAAACTTTTGCCATTGTAGCTTTTGCTTAGATTCATAATCCTAATGCCGGCTCGCAAATGACTGGGGTCTCGCTCTATATTCTCCTGTGTGCCCTCTGATTTGATGCCATTTTTAGTGGGGAATCCATTTAGATCAACAGACTCCTTTTCGCCCTTCCAGTAGCTTAGTGTAAAGGGAAAGTACCAGGAAAGACCGACGCCAAACTTTCCTGGAAACGCCTGTGTGACGTACCAGGTGACAAGCAGGTAGATGACTGAATTGATCAGTTTAAAGCCAAGAATGAGCAGAATGTTGAGGTTATCGCCAGGCAGTGCCGGCTCGGCAATGTTGCTCCAGTCAATGCCCACAGCTCTGCTCTCCTTCATTGTGATGATGTAAATACCCATGGCCATGTTTGTATTTGGCAAAAGTAGAAGGGCAATCTTCAGAGCTGCGCTTACGGTGCTGCGTGGTAATGAAAATAACTGATAACACCGGGCGTCAGCCCGGTGCAAAGTTACTGTTACCCGCGAGAT
>NW_016185605.1:0-4861 GCF_001687245.7 Rhagoletis zephyria | reverse complement strand
AATTGCAGCACTTTAATCACGAGGACTATGCATATTGCGAGACTTGTGAGAGCTGAACTGGAGAGAGAGAACTGGAGAGCCGTGAGCGCCGACGCAGCAGCAATAATCTGTAAGTTGAGAAAACAGGGTAGGTTGAGATCGCTAGACGTACAGAAGGGACCACTCTGGCCGCCTCCCTAGATGAAGCAGCTTACTATTGAAGCAGCGCCGAGACGTACAAAGAGCCCGCACAACAATATGTACGCACAACCCTCACTCTCGACTTAATATGGAGGTGTGAGGCCGTACAATCACAGAGGTGGGCCAAGCAGATGCAGCTTACCACGAACTGGGCTAAGACAGGAACGTAAGATAGAACTTAGTGCTCAAAACCGCCTCCCGAAGAAATACCAAACAGTGGTACCGAGCGCTTAAGCTCTGAAAGCATTCAACGCGGGTCGCGATGCTGGTAACAGAGGAAGAGGAAGGCCTTTTTTGGAAATACCAGGTAGAGAAGGACTTGGCTTCACTTGGTATTTCCACTTGGCATAAGTTAGTCCAGAAGAGAAACGACTGGCGTGCTTTGTTGAACTCGGCCAAATTCGCTTAAGCGGCTACAGCGCCTACCGTCGGCGGACAGACAAGGAGTTTTAGTTCAGATTGAAGTTCCACTCTACGGTGGTAAGAAAGAGACCGTAAAGCAAGATAGACATATTAGGATAGATACCAAATACCAGATGTGGCCCAAGCGACACTTAAGTTTCAAATACTACACAGAATTAGTACTATACCCGTTCAAATGAGAATTTGTCATCTAAAGTGTATTTAACATTGTATTGTTAATTCAGATCTTTTGACCAAGAAAGCTTCTGATATATGGTGATTGGCTGTAAAATCATCTATTTGCGGTAGAGCACATTCAAATTTATTTTAAACTAACTTAGCAGATTAAAAAAATATACGAAAAATAGCAAGACTTCCGGCTAAAATTATTGTTGTAGTAGGTACCATTAGTATATTTTTTTTTTAGTTTTTTTCTTACATCCAGAAGCGCAGATATGCACTTAATAACTGCCAATCAGTACATTCACACTTGGCTTCAATATTTTCTAAGGATCCAATCAAACGCGCGGTCGCCACATATTTATGCAATCAGTTCCGTAAACTACAACCATGCGAGTACTAAATAATGATGAAAGATAAACTCTCTCATTATTGCCAATACTGTCATTCTCATATATAGCCATAAAATCCACTAAACAGCTAACCAACCACATCAAGCTGCTATTCATGCAATTTCAACATATATAGCTGTTATGCGCACTAAGTTTTTGAGTGAGTTTCACTGTTTGCAGTGCGAAAAAAATTCATCATCAATATGATTAATTCACTAATCAATTTTCATACAATTACGAAAACTTTTCCAACGCTCTTAAGTGCACATTATCAACATCAAGTTGACGAATTGAGATGCCATCGGCGCGTTGAATGGTAAGCACACACACACACACACACACATACACACGAACACTTCGACACAGTAGCCAGCATCATAATTGCACTTACCCCGTGGTAAAATGCTAATGAGTAGTTTAGCAAAATAACTGCTTTTAGAACTCCATCACTAGATCGGTTTATACGAATGCAAACTCCTAGCGGATTGTATTTAGATACGCATTTAGTTTGCAGACTGAACTTGCTCCAATTTTGCACACAAAATAAATAAATTCGCGAAACTTGTAGCCAAAAATAGTAAAACAGCGTTTTTAGTTTGTCCCTCTGACGTCAGGATTTTTCCATAAAGGACATTGAAATTTCAAGGATATGGTTAGATCAATAAATTATTTACAAGCTATTTCATTGCAATACAGATGAAATAAAAGAAAAAACTTTGTAGAATTTAAAAGGACTAAATTTTTTGGGTAACAAGGACGAGTAGGTATTGAAAAATCTCTTTTAATTATTTTGATTTTTACCTCGTTTTTATTAGCTTGCGATGTAATTTAAGATAAAAAAAAAGTTAGCAGGGCGAAACACATGCAATTTTTTTAAAAATAAATATTGCAAATTTTTTAGGAAGTTCAAGAATACAATTTTAAAAGGACATTTTCAATACTTATTCTACAGAATTTACTCTCGAAAGGTGTACCTAGGATGCAGCATTAGTACCACCAATATTGTCAGACTGGAAATCAAGAAAATAATAACTCTTCATATGGCGCATACTAGGTCGATGTCGAACACGAACAAAAGGGATGTGATGATTTGCCTTTCAAAGACATTTGTTACAGCTAAGATGATGATGAGCCGATGTGCGAACCCTTCGATTTTCACAACAAAAGCAAGAGCGTACACGAATACAAACAAAGGACCAATTACACTTGGTGTGAACAAGTGACGAAACTTTGCAAAGGAGAGGGGAAATTGGCGATATCGTAACGTCATAAAAGAAAAGGAAAATCGTTTGATTTAAAAATTTAGTCATGGCTCACATTTTATGTACACATCTCAGTTCCTACAAAACTATTTAATTAGACGAGGAAATAAACAAAATATAAATTGTAAACGAGGTTATTGATTTAAAGGAAAAATAGATTTTCGATGAAAATATCGACCCTTAATTGCCGAAAATGAATACTACGGTCGTTTACATACTAAGGCTCGTGTAATAATTTTAGCTGTTCGGTTTGAGCTATTTTCGAGAAATTTTTCTCAGCGCCACAGTCTTGTACTCAAAGCCTTAAAAGCTCATTTCTTCTTATTTCTGCCATTAAAAAGGCTTCTTGTTAAAACTATTTGCCATTTGGAGGCGACGTAAACTTTGTGTGACAAAAGGGCGCACACCACAAATTGGAGGAAAAGCTCGGCCAATAATATAATTTTTTTATGCCAAAATACACGAAAAATATGAAAAGGGAATGAATTTAGCCCTTCTGCATTGTTTCTAATTTAACCCTTTCTACAACGTTCTGGGTCACTTTGACCCAATAATAGAAATTATTAAGTTTTATGGTAGAACCCCATCTTGTATGTACTTATTTCTAGGTATTTTTATTTAAGGTATTTTTCTGTTACAAAGCGATATCTCCTTTAATATCTTCTCAAATTTAATGAAGGATATCTCATTTTGCGGGGGAGCGCTCACGCACATGCGAAAAATAGTCACATTGTTCAAATTTAGTTATCTAAGAAAAAAGGGGGGTTTTATAAAGCTGAAAGCATTGTATCTGGCCAATAAAGTGCCACCATAAAACACCATTTTGAAGGACAGCTTCGCCTCTTGGGGTAAAAATAAAAACTTTTTAATAAGGTTGCCACCAACTTTAAATTTGTCGAGTTAAATATTACAATGCATTCAGGAAATAAAAGGCATTTAAATGCACTCTTATCTAGAAGTAATAATTTTGAAGAGCGTTGTGAACAAAATATTTAGAAATGTAACGGCCTTATTCATAACAAATAAAAAAGATTTAAAGAGCTGTACAAAGTGACATTTTCATACAAATTTTCGATTTACAAAGCAGTTAAAGTATTCTTTATTTTTGATGAATTCTGGTGTAAATCTATATACATATATGTATAAAACAAAGTTGCTTACGTAATACCGAGCATATGGTTGCTCCTATGTGAGTTGTCCTGTGTGAGTTGTCTCTTTGTTTTGTTTGTCTCTTCCGATTAGAAAATTCCGGTAAAATCTATTTTTCCATAGATTTTGTACTGAAATTTATAGTTACCAAATCATGTGTTGAGAGAAATATATTTAGCTGACTTTTTTCTGGGTGTATGTAGGTTGAGTTAGGTTATATTGCGTAGCAAATTGTTACCGATTCCATTTACAGTTGCCCGATTTGAAAAATGTATGATGGAATTTTGATTAAAAATACAAAATGAGTCTTATCATGTGCCTTATCCTGAGTTTCGTCCGGAAAAAAATTCAACCGAAAGTTTTTATTCCGCTCATAGTAAATACATTTTAACTAAACGTGAAAAGTGAACCAGTTCGAGGAAAATGAAACTCATGATAAGGCTGCATGAGTTTAATTACCCTCGAACCGATTCGCTATTCGTTTCCGATTCACTACGGGCGGATGAAGAAATTTCGGGCGAAACTCTCGTTAAGGCTTAATGAGAATATCTGGCGCTTACATTTCCTTTGCGAAAACTACTTCGACAGTTTGAATTTTTCGACATTGTACTTTCAGTATTCGTAAACCATTCGCCGATAAGAATATGAAACAAAATTGGCGATTACTAGTGCAAATCGAAACCCTCAGCAACGCGCCCACGCACGCGACGCGGATTAATGCAGGACGACCTCAGAGGAACCAGATCCTTAACAACGGTAATAAATTTATTTCTTTAGCAACCCTGATATGGAAATTCATCAGTGTTGTGCCATTAACTGTGCTATGAATTGGAAAATTTAAAGAACTTAACGCAAAACGCTTTGGTTAGGATATTCAAAATGGCAGTAGAAGATATGCCTTCTGACGACCACAAAACCATAATCAGAGCAGATAAATGTACCACTGAAAGTTACTCGGCCCTATGCTGAATATCGGCATCGTCATCGTCGACGAACGTCAACGCATCAGAAGTATGGATGACGATGGCGTTATCGTCACTTTTACTGACGATGACGATATTCAGCATACAGTGTTGCCGTTTTAGCCCTTTGGTGGCTAGATTTAGCTACCACATAAATTTAAAATTGCCCCTAGCCCTTTTTTAGCCCTTTTTAGAATTTATTCATACTTGGCATGAACAAGTTGTATATGCTTAATTTGCTTTTTTTTGCATTTATGTAAGAGATGCATTTTTAAACTAAGAAAAACTGATATATATACATATATGTATTGTATGTTCCTTACGCTTTTATACA
>NW_016185604.1:0-4861 GCF_001687245.7 Rhagoletis zephyria | reverse complement strand
TACAAAATGTATCAATTGCTCATGGAAAAAATGTGAGTTATTAAAAGGGAGGCATGTCGCCTCCCATATAGATATACTAAAAATTTCTTAACACATATCTCTGAAAGGATAGAAAATCTCTGGAAGTATTTAAAATTTGTTATGGAGATTTATTTTATAAGTGCCGTACTGACAAAAAAATTNAATACTGGAACTTGGTATGGAGTTGTGTATACAAAATGTATCAATTGCTCATGGAAAAAATGTGAGTTATTAAAAGGGAGGCATGTCGCCTCCCATATAGATATACTAAAAATTTCTTAACACATATCTCTGAAAGGATAGAAAATCTCTGGAAGTATTTAAAATTTGTTATGGAGATTTATTTTATAAGTGCCGTACTGACAAAAAAATTTCATTTAATGGAAAAGGGAGAGCCAGGTTTGGCCTTATAAGCTAAAGCTTTCATGATTGCTACAGTAATGGGAAGGGGTATTTTATCAAGGCCAGGTTACTAAATTTGAGTTTGAAATATTAGAACCCGCCGTGGCTCCTCCAAGAAGGTTACACGTCCACCCGTCGTATCCCTGGAACCATTTTAAGGTAAACTTAGAGGGATTGATACCTTTCGTATGCCTAGCGCGCAGACGAGATTTTATAATTTCATAGTTTTAAACTGCCTAAATACCTTAACGCGCTTAAAAAATAACGAGCTATAACGGAACGGTTACAGAAATAAAATATCATCATTAAATAATTTTTCATATTTGTATAAAAACGTGTGGTGAAACCCGCGGGTATAAGCTAGTTTTATATAAATTCAACAACTATTGAGCATTTTAAGGCAACAACTTTTTTTTTGTTTTCTTTAATAAAAAAATCAGGCTTCTTCCTTTCGTTTTGTATATGGGAAGTACTGGTTGATATCTTCTAAATACGTTTATTCTATTCAAATATATGTGCACAAATGATCTTCCATACAAAATCACTTTGAAAAAGCTATAGCATAATTTTTTCACTATGCCTTTTTGATGCCAAAAATTGTAAAATAACTTTTATTTTCAGTCTCTGTTTTAAGGTATACATACATCTAAATATACTTTATTTTTGACTAATATTCATTTCAAATAAAAATTTCGTTTCAAAATAGATTTACAAGACAATTCATGAGTTATTTCGCATTGTTGTACACATGTACATATTTTAACTAATTATATAGATTAATTTTTAACCATAATAATAGTTTGTATTTATATCTTGTGTGACGTGACTGATTAATTTTTGGTAAATTTTAAAGGTTACTAGTATTTTTAAATAAATTCATTAAAAAGTAAGTTACGTGACTTTTTGAATGCGGTTTTTGTGAACCGTTTTTAATTTATTTTTGCTTTTGTCGAAAACCGTAATGTTTGCACCATCTACTTTTTGTACAACGTGTGGCCCTTGATATATACTTTCATGTTTGACTCTGGGCTCGTTTTGTATTAGAACTAGATCATGTTCTTTTATTTGTACTGGACGAGAGTGTCTATCGTATAATTCTTTACTAAGGGCTTTATGTTTATTGACTAACTCTTTGGCTATAGCATGTAATTTTTGCATACGGTATTTAACCTTTTTCGCATAGTCTTCAACGTTATATATCGGGTCTATCTTTCCGGTTCGCAATTTCATTTTCATTTCATTTATTATTACAAAGAATATTAGTACAATAAGTTCCCAAAGACCTTTTTTAGTACAACGGCAACTTAAAATTAAGTTAAGAATAAGAGTTGAGAATAAAAAGTACGTAGTACATCATGTCAAACAAAGCCTGACAAATAGCATTAGGCAAAAGTTTACAAATCTATATAAAACCAAAAGAGGAAGGAAAAAAAAATAAAAATAATAAAATAAATATAAATAAAATAAAAAATTGNTTAGTACAATAAGTTCCCAAAGACCTTTTTTAGTACAACGGCAACTTAAAATTAAGTTAAGAATAAGAGTTGAGAATAAAAAGTACGTAGTACATCATGTCAAACAAAGCCTGACAAATAGCATTAGGCAAACGTTTACAAATCTATATAAAACCAAAAGAGGAAGGAAAAAAAAATAAAAATAATAAAATAAATATAAATAAAATAAAAAATTAAATAAATACATAAATACAAAATTAAAAGAGAACAAGAACATAATAACATATAAACAACCACATATACATTTTAAGTAGGTATATAGATAGCGAACCTCAGCTGATAATAAGTTAACGAAAGTACGAGTACAAAACACTCTTAAAGTTGCTTTTATTTAGACTGTTGGGAATATGTCCTGGAACCGAGTTCCAGGTGCGAATAGCATTGACGAAAAATAGTCTTACAGATGCTAGATAATTGTACTTGGGTATAATCAGGTCAGTAAGGCGTGCAGACTTTGAGAAGGATAATTTTTCGTATAGATATCTAGGATCTTTATCCATCATTAGGCGAAATACCATTACCATACCGAAAAAATACCATTTCTTGCTTTTAAGTATTCAGAGATACTGCAGCCCAATAGTCGCGATTTCCAATCGGATATTCGCTAAAATTTCGATAGCCCAAAAACATATCGAGTAACATGATTGAATACTACATCAATTTTATAAGAAGATTGAGAATCCAGGCTACTGTAGACTAGTTCAGAGTAGCAGATAATCGGCAATATTAGTTGAATGGCCAGTTTACGCCTAACGATTAATGGTGTAAAAGTAACAGACATTCTTAAATTTCTTAAAGTATAATAGACTTTGCTTATGACAGAGTTAACATGATCAGTGCATGTTAGGTTAGTGTTTATAACAAAACCGAGATTAGTCACTTTAGAAACAAATTTATGAGACTTATCACCAATGTATAAGGACGGAATAGCATCAAATTTAATATTTCTTTTACATACAGGCAACACAAAGGATTTATCACAATTGAGACAAAGACCATTTTTCGAAGACCAAGACGATATAGACATTAACTCTGTTTTGAAATTCTCGCACAAGTTAGCGATGTCCTTAAAAGTTACTGACAAGTAAATCTGTATGTCGTCCGCATAAGCATGCATTTTTGCATATTGGCAAGTACTGAATATGTCATTAATAAAGAAACTATATAGCAATGGTCCTAAAATAGAGCCTTGGGGTACGCCCGTTAATAGTGGTTTTATTTTACGTACTTCAGCACCAACTTTTACTCTCTGGGTTCGGTCAGACAGATAGCTCTTGCACAGCAAAGTCACTAAACCCAAAATAATTTTTGAGTTTAAAGCATAGTAGTTCATGGCTAACTGAGTCGAAAGCTTTGGAGAAATCCAAAGGCATAATAGTGTCAGGTGGTTTTTATCGAAGGATATCCGTATGTCGTCAAGTATTTGAATCATAGCCGTGGAACAACTGTGTCTAGCTCTAAATCCGGACTGGGACGGGGACAATAACCCAAATTTCTCAAGATGGACATATATTTGTTCAGACATCAAAGACTCAAGTACTTTAGACAAGACAGGCAAGATACTAATAGGACGAAAATCACAAGGACTACATTCAAATTTATTTCTAGCTACCGGAATCACAGTTGCAACCTTCCATGCATCAGGGAAACAAGAGGTGGTAAAGCAATGATTGACAATATGAGTCAAGGTAGGCAAAATGAGCGGTAAAATTATTTTAATAAATCTTATTGGAATGCCGTCTTCACCTATTGTATTGGACCGTATTTTATTGATACATCTTACTACATCACACTTTGACACAGCACTAAATTCAAACATTTGAACAACAGAAGGACGGGGACACGAAAATAAAGAATTTGGTGCGACGAAGCAAGGGGAAGACGCACGACTCACAAATAAGTTATTTAGACTTTCAGGCTCGAGTAGGCAGTTTGTGTTGTTACTGACATGTACTTNGTGCGACGAAGCAAGGGGAAGACGCACGACTCACAAATAAGTTATTTAGAGTTTCAGGCTCGAGTAGGCAGTTTGTGTNGCACTAAATTCAAACATTTGAACAACAGAAGGACGGGGACACGAAAATAAAGAATTTGGTGCGACGAAGCAAGGGGAAGACGCACGACTCACAAATAAGTTATTTAGACTTTCAGGCTCGAGTAGGCAGTTTGTGTTGTTACTGACATGTACTTGGAGATTTTTTAGGTTTCGCCACAGGACATTATTGGGGAGTGAGGGATTCAACTTTTTGCCAAAGAACCTGCGCTTTTCACGTTCAATTACTGTAGTAGCTTCATTCCTAACTGCCTTAAATGCAGACCAATTTGCATCTGAGCGGGGCTTTTTCCACCAAGTATAGGCCTTATTACGCTTTCTGATCACAGTTTGGACCGCAGAGTTAAACCAAGGGCACGATGAGGATCTGTTTTCAAAAGTGCGCAGCGGGACATGAGCTCTAAGAGCACTCAACACATTCTCATTTAAAAAAGCAAGCTTCTCATTCACTGTGCAAAGTCCCCAGCACATAGACCAATTAATGTGTGAGAGGTCAGTTAAAGATTAAAATATATTCTNCCCCAGCACATAGACCAATTAATGTGTGAGAGGTCAGTTAAAGATTAAAAGATATTCGTGCGGTAAAGTTGCTTTTTTGCCGAAAACTAGTTCGAAAGCAGTAAATTGGTTATCAAATACAGCATTAGGCGTTGTATTATGTAAAAATGTGAAATATTTCAAGTAAGTGTCCCAGTCAGAAAATGTTTCGCTCAAATAAGCGCGTAAATATTCGTTAAAAACTCTATAGTTGCGTTCAATCGTTCCAACGGTTTCGTGGTGGTGTGCTGATGAAAAGTTGTGGTTTATATTTAAAAGTTTTGTAAAATCTGAAAAATTTTCATTCTTATATTCAGTTCCTACACCCAGAAAA
>NW_016185603.1:0-4861 GCF_001687245.7 Rhagoletis zephyria | reverse complement strand
TTGGCACAGCGAATTTTGCACAATATATGCACCAATTTCTATTCTAATACTTTTCCGCTACTTTTTTTATAAAAATATGGTCCATTCTACAACAAAAAACACAAAAATATAATTTCTAAACTTTGTGCCACACTCGCGAAAATTCAATAAATTTTCATGCAAATTTTCAACTTTTTAATCAGATTTTTTCCCATTTTCTTGAGTATGCTGTTTTGTAGCCCATTAAATTCTAGTATAAAACATATAAAGCATTTTCGAAATTTTTTTTTGTATGGTAGAGAAAATTGCTAAAAATCAACGGTAGTTCATAGCTACATACTTAGAACTTCTACTTTGTTACAATAAAATTGATTGGGCTACAAATCTGCATACTGAAAAAATTGAAAAAAAACCTGATTAAAAAGTTTAAACACTATTGGCCTTATTCNTATTTTTATGTTTTTTATTGTGGAATGAACCATATTTTTATAAATAATTGTCGGAAAAATATTACTATAAAAATTGTTGCATATATTGTTAAAAAGCAGCTGTGCCAATACTTTTTGCCGGCAGTGTATGTATTTGCAAGCCTAAAACAGATGTTAGGTTTCAAAGGGTTTGACTGCATTTCATTGATGTTGATACACTTACGTATTTCAACTTTTTGATTTTAACCTGGAAATTTTAAATGTTAAATGATTTAATGATAACGATCAGTACTATTGAATGTTTCAGAATCTGCACTGCAGAGTGTTATCAAGTTTTGTGAAACGAATTTTGTGTGTTCATCCAACATAACATTTTGGGTAAAAAAATTCTCACCGAAAGAAGGGAATGGCTTGCTAATTTACATATATAAATATGTACAACAATTGGACGTATGAATAAAAACTAAGCAATTGTTTTTTCTTAAAATTTCTGACATTTACTCGATTTATTCAAATAAATTTCAGTAAAACTTCCGAATTTTAAGAAAAAGCAATTTGATTTATTTTGGAACGAATTTCCGTCATCCTTTCTTTCCTAAATAAATCATCTTACCACCCTGTCGGAAAAATCAACGAAACGGTACACCATCTCAATACACCAGAGACTAAGAAAAAGTCAAAGCCGGAGAAGTCTCTTCGGGTGAACGTGCACTATAGAGGTGGTCAAGGTGGGTCCGCTGACAACCTTTAGAGATGCTCTGGGTGTTCTTCACATAAATTATCTTGAAAAGGGTAATACTTTTAGAAGCTCTTGGCAAAGCATATTTGGCAAAGAACAAGTAATTTTTAAGCAAAAACCAAACGGACTTCAATTCTCATATAAACATTAAAGATTATCGTTAATCTCCTCATGATCCGATGATCGGAATTAAACCAAATTAATATGGGACCACCTGTGAGGTAACATCTTTAATTTAAAAATAGAAAGAGTTTAAAAATAGAAATCGGTTAACGTGGCTCAAAGTTATGTGGTAACATACATAAAAAAAAATATATACATATTCCGACGAACTGATAACATTTCTCCTTTTTGTGAAGTCGGTTAAAAAGTACTCCAATACACTGTACGGATGCGTACGGATTTAGAACTCTTTGACTATTTCCTGAAGAAGAAGTAGATATTTCTCAAACTAAAGAAGTGTCGAAGTGGTAAGGGATTTTGGTCAGAAGCTCATATTTATGTACCCTGTAATTTAAGTGTTTTCACTTCGGAGAAGCTTTTAGTATAAAATATCGGAGACATACAAATCCGGCCAATTTGCATCTGGAACGCAATTCTTGATTGACGCATACTTTATGTGACGGTGCTGAGAACGTTCAAGGTCTGCGACCGAAATGTTTTTTTGCCCAAGGCATCACAATTGCCTCCTAAATAGTTTCCTGTTATAACTACGCGACCTTGCCATAGATTTTATTGCAAAATTTTTTTTGAAATTATAAAAAATCTAAGTTTTTCTAAAGTAATTGTGTGATACTTACATATGTATGTATACGTCAGTAAAGCGAATTCGTGGGGACTTCCCCGATATGCGGGGAATTTCTGTATGCGTGGGGAATCGGGGAATGAGCCGTTTTTTGTGGGGAATTTCAGATGGATTTGTGGGGAATCGGTGGATGACCTGTTTTTTTTTGTTTTGTGAGGAATTAGATGTTAACTAATTTTTACTTTTTTGCTTCACTATTTCATAATGAATTAAAAAAGTTGCACAGGAATGCAACTGTGACTAAACGTATTGATTATGCAACCCTGAGTTATCAAATATTCAAGTCTGGTAACGAATAGGGAATATTGGAAGCACTATTTGCAAATTGTCATTTGAAATTTCTATTTATGCCGCCATCGCCTGTGATTTTTTGGCTTTTCGTTTCTTTCAAAGATAAATATTAAACAATAGCAAATTGTAATCATACTTATATATATAATTTTACATTAATTATGCCAAATGCCAAAAACTACAGCTTGGTCAATTCTAGTATAATAAAGTTTCAAATTGCTAAAAATAACTGTCGATTTTTTAGAATTTTCTTTGTCGCATTTGCTTTCGGAAAACGAATAAACAAAATTTAGTTTTATATCGAAGAAAACCGCAACAGTAAAAGCTCGAAATTTTCACGAAAATTTGTCGAGTTTTGTTTTAAATAATCCACAAAGTTTGAAACCTGAATTTTTATAAAAAAAAGTAACTCAAATTAAATAACAAAAAAAAAAACAAAAATAATTGTGAAAACTTGTCAAAATTTGGTGGGAGTAAAATTTTTTTAACAGTCTCTGTATGTAAATACTATATGTACATTTTTTATTCTTTATTTTCCAACTAACTTTATAAAAGTTTGGTTTAGTATATGAATGCATAGATGAATCACATTTAAAAATAAAATGAACAGAAAGAGCAGCAATAAGGAGTGATATCTATGGGTGGGGAATTTTACAAAATTTCGGGCAAAATCGGGGAATTTCACTGTCGAAATGGGGATATTCTCAAAAATGAGTTGGCTACCCTGGTACACTTGTATGTATTCTTGCTCAGCACATTATTTCTCTTCTTTTCATAGTATTTTTTCCATTGTGAAGTCACAAGAACAATATTTACGTTAATTTAGGATTGAAAAATCCTAAGGGCAAATAAAATTCAGTTATATATTTTTTTTTGCAGCAAACCAAAGTTTCTCAAGTGTACTACATCAACAATTCAATTACCATTCACTATGGCTGCCACTTATTAAGCTTTATTGATGCTTATAACGGTTGTTTGCAATCAACTCTTCGTTTTTTTTTACATACTTAGTAAACATATTCAGCGAAAAAATCTTAAGCGTATATAATTATTATTTTGATTGAAATTAATTCCCGCAGGTCAGAAGCGCACATTTATTTGTTTAATGAAAGTTGGGGAAAAAAGGTAATTTCAGCAATATTTTTCACACACTCTTGGGCAGCAAAGGCTGAATTGTTTTACTAATGCGAAGTAGAAGAAGAAACAAAAAATTATGGAAACAAGAAACAAAGATGTTTTCAGAATTCGAAGAATTCAATGAGGCGTGGTAATATTTTGAGATGCTGGAAATTCCAGAGAAACAAATATGTAAGCACTTAACAACGAAGTGGTAGAAGCCAGCACGATGTGGGAATAGCATTATTTCAAGCTCAAATTTTTTACCAATGTTGGAGTGTTGTAATTATGTACACACATACAGACATAAATGCACAAGGCGGTATTTTTTTAATTCAATTAACCACGTACTTCAATTTAAGTACTAAACATGTTCAATTTTTGTGCACGAAATTTCCTCAAAGAAGCGTATACTTTTAATGAAAAGAAACCCCTAAATGAATGCTTATTTGCATTTTCTTTTGGCAGGCTGTGGACGAGTTTAAGGAAATCGTAGATACCGATTTTGGCAAAGTTTCTGAGTAAAAGTTTTTACTTTCAGCTGTCGGAGAGGTATATCGACGGCTTTCAGTAAAGCCTCTGCCGTTTTCTGAATTCAAGCCATTTACAACATTTGATTAGCACTCACTCGCCATTACCCCGTACATAAATACTTACTTATGTATGTAGGTATGAGAATACCTTAAAGAAATTATGACAGTCACGTCAGTCAGTGCACAAAATCATCAACCAAAGTTAACTTTATGCTAAAAATGGTGCTTGGCCACATTTGCCTACCAATAAATAAGGCATTGTTAGCGCAGAAAAAGACTCGTAAGTTGTGGCTAACTATTTCGTGCCGAAATGGAGCCGGAAGCCATAGCTGAAGGCGCATTTAATTTAAGTTTTTTTAATGAGCTCGTTTTATAAATAAATTTCACTAGACAATTTCCTAGAGTGAAAAATTACAACATTTATTAATTAAATTCGTTATGAAAATGCTAAAATTGCGGAAAATATGAATCTATAAATAAAACAAAGTGTATATCTAAATTAGCTATATATATATATATGCCATATTAAGAAATAAGTAGACGCAGAATTCACACGCAACAACGCGGGGTCCACTTAAATAGAGAGTATGGCTAGGAAATTACAATGTAGCACTTTCACTAAGCGAACGCTTTTTAAAATGCAAACTTAATTAACTGAATTAGATTGGAATATGTTAACAGTTTATTATTTATTATAATTACAATAAATGCGCCAGAAATTCGGAATTTATTGCAAACTAATTTCGTATGGAAATTGTAAATAAATGCACAGAAATGCTTCACTTCTTGTCTGGCGCCGTAATCACTAAAGCGAATTTGGCCGAGTCTTACAAAGTATGCCTTTGTGCCAAGCGACACCAATTGGAAATGCCAGGTGAAGTCTTCACCTGGTCTTTCCATCGCAGTTGAGGTCTTCGTCTGTTTTGATACCACTAGCAAGTCACGCGTTGAATATTTCCAATCCAAAAAA
>NW_016185602.1:0-4862 GCF_001687245.7 Rhagoletis zephyria | reverse complement strand
CCCGAACTCACTCTAATTTCGTATATCTGATTACGTGAATTGATTTTAAGTTAACTACAAATTTGACACCATGACGGCTAAACATAAATACATAAATATGAAAAGGGTGGTGAAAAATCAATTCCCAACAAATACGCAAACAATTGAGTAATCGGCAAAAATCAATATCCTTGAAAATTGTAAACAGATTTAAACCCTTAAATGTAACCACAGCATTGATAATCAGTTAATAAATTTCCAAAAAGCATTGCAATAGTCCTGCCAGCCAATCCTCGAGTGTACGAGCAAACGAGCGTAAAGTAAAAATATCCGGTTTCTCAGCGAGAAGCTAATCAATGCAATTTCGGAAATTCGATATGCTCATCAAGGCAGAGAATGGCATATGAATGCTAATACATAGATATGTATGAATGCCCGATTGCGTTATGCGCCAGTGTACTTTGTGTAGACATTTCGATATGTAAGCGCTCAAAATACAATATACATATGTACATATATATGTACGTACAAACTAAGTATATTAGAGGTATATTCGTATAAATTTGCGTTTGAATGGTTGCATGGCTGCATATGCAGACTACGTGAGTTGGGGGGGTCAATATGGCATATGAAAATTTGTACATACATACGTACTGACATGCATACGTTTCAATATATTACTTACGTGCATATGTCTATATATTTCATATGTTCTTACTTATGCGCCCATTTGAAATGAACAGAAATTGGCAAATATTAGCACAGGAAATACGCACAAATAAGAAAAACATACATACATACATACCTACGTACATACACAATTACTCACACGTATGATTACTTGTAAATAGGTGCATGTATGTATGTATATATGTAGACCCTGCAGTGAAACACCATCTTAGGCAGAAAAAATACCAGTTTACAACTAGAATTTTCTGACTTAAATATCTACAAAAATTCCAAATGATTCATTTAAACCATTTCTGAGTGATATACATCTCGCTTGGCGTCGGTTTTCATTTCATGAAATTTCAAATCTCCCTCTTACGCTAAAAAGGTCCTAACTTGCAAAAATAAAACCTTATTGCACGTCTAAGTAGGATCCCAGTTTTTTAATGTGACTTCTCACTTTGACCTTAAAAGAAAAAAAAAAACAGATGGCAACCCTAACTAAAAATAATAATAGGCTTAAGTTTGCTTCTAAGTCTTTCGTGTTGTGTATACATAAGTAAAACAAACTCGACTTTTCAAACAGGCGACGACGCCTTCAAAAGTATTTTCAAGTTAAAATCTAGAATTGTTATACATATTTCAATTAACTGATGAATTAAGTTGAAATAGATTTTTTAAGCACATGGCAACTCTCCTAAATACAGTTCAGAAATAAATTATTTTCAAACCCATTTCGACTGATACCCATATTTTAAAAATCCATTTAACTTGTTAAATAATTTTTATTGAATTTTTTCACTCTATTTAAAGATTTATTAACACTCATTCGTTTGATACCCATATTTTAAAACTTGATTAAAGATAATCAATAATAATAATAATTAAACTAAATACTATTTTCAAAACAGGTGGCAACCATCTTAAAATACAGTTCTGAAATAGAGGATTTTAAGCCCATTTGCATTGATAACCATCGCTAGGTAATTCATTTAATTTATTAGATAATTTTAATGTAACCTTTTAAACTGGGGCAACACTCAAACACATTAAAAATATTCTAAATTGTCAAACTAAATATTTCTTAAATCTATTTTATTTGACATCCATTTTTAATATTTGATATAACTTGGGTATAAAATATTTAGTTCGACTTCTCAAATATGTAGGTGGCAACCCTCTTCAAAATATTTCCAAACTACTACCTTATTAAACCTTTTTTGTCTGACACCCACACAGTGATACCTTATTTACTTACTACGTTCCTTTAGCGAAAAGTGAATTATAGATATAAAGATATAAAGCCCTTTCAAAACCATTTCGGTTGATACCCATATTGTAACAATTGATTTAACTTTTTAAATTAATTTAATTATTTTTAACTACAAATGTATTATTAGATACTTATTGTAGCTGCAATATTTTACTTTATTAACATTTAATGGAAAATGCTTTTATTTAAGTCTCAAAACTTTGAAATATTTATGTATTAATTTTGCATTTCAATAAATACTAAGAAAAACTAAGAAATTAGAGAATGTAAGTCTGCCAAATAAAAATGTGTAATATTTTAAATTATATTTTGTCTGTCTAATTTGAACTAGTAGGGGACTGGCATATTTAATCCATAATTTGACTAGTATATTTCTGTCTATTTTGAACTAGTATGGGACTGGTATATTTCCGATCGAAATCTGACAATTACCATATCGTAGAACATCCCCATGTTATAAATACCAGTTGCTTGTATGGAAAAATGCCAGTTGGCTGACTAGTTGGGCATGCGGTTCATACTAACTAGTTGTGAGGTAGTTTATAACTAGTACATTTGACTACAGGGATATTTATATTGTACATTTGTGCGTTTATACAGGACAATTTGAATGGGAAATTGCTAACGCATTGTTTATACATTCACACAATTTCCACAATAGTTAAATCTTGCTATGAGAGTAACAATAATAGCATCAACAACAACAGCAGCTTACAACGGTTACATTCGCTCGACGAAATTGTGTCACCACCATCACCACCACCACCACCACCACCACCACCACCAACCACTTCCACAACTAGGACTAACACACTGTTAGATATTGATTGTATGTATGTATGTAGCTGGCTGCCATTATTTTGCTGAAAGGCTGCATAACCCTGCAGGAAATGTATCCAATTAAAAGCTAACTTGAAGTTGATTAGGAAGGAACTAAAGGTCACCATTATCTGTACACAAATTTTCACTGAGGAAAGCTAGGTATGTTTCTATGACGATGGCCGCGAAATAGTCAAGGGTGGTTACTTCTGCATCAGATGTCAACTAACTTGTAACTAACTATTTTTGGACATAAAATATTTACGAGAAAAACAATATGTTTTTTTTTTATTTAATTTCTTTAGTTGTTTATTTATTTCCTTTACTCAACATTATACATACATTTGTTCACATATTCTGCTGTAGGTGGTCCCATATTCGACCCCGTTAGATATAACTTCTAAATGATAGTATCAATTTTCGATCCAACTACAATATCAAAAACTGCTTAAAATAGATATTGATAAATGGAAGCTTTGAAAATGAAAGTGCTAAATAGCATCGATAAGTTTGTAATTCGATAAAAATGCCGATTAGGAAAGAGAACGGAAACGATGCACACATTGAAATACTTACGATGTTCTTGATATCTATATCGGTAATTATGCTACATAGTTTAGAGAAATATGTCAAAAACGATATCGAAAAGTTATAAACAATAATACCCGTGAATACCGACGTTTAGAGTCAAAACAAAAACCGATAAGAAGCAGCATCAAATTACCTATTGTTATCGATGATGGTAAAAAATCTATAGTATAACTAATAGCTTCGATAAAAATTGCGAAAAATACGTATACATCTATGTATGTACCTATGTATATATCTCAATAACTTGAAAACAAATATTTAATATTATATAAAGTGTAAACTGCGATAGTAAAATATAGGACAAATATATCGAGTTGAAGAAGGCTAAGGTTTGGTAAAGAAGGCGTGCATGAAGTCTTCATACTTCTTTTCAAAAGGCCAGTAAATCTTCCGTAAAATCTATATCTGCTGTTATTGTTCATACTTCTGCATCATGTATGTACATAAAAAAGTACCAGCAAGAGCATAATGAGTGTCTTATAGAGTGGCGTTTTCGTACGTTGGGAGAGGACTTTACATCCCAGTTGCCTACTCAGTCCAAGCTAACAACTTTCCTATTGACCCTAGTAAAATGTACGATCTTCTATATCATCATAGATTTTCGTAAAGAAGTTGATTTTTATGAGGGTCTTTAAAGTTAAATTTTATGCTAGATTTCGCTCAAAGCTTTGGCTTTAAAAATAAAGTCCTTTTCATGAAATTTAGAGAAGCAGTTAGTTTTCTCGCAGGGCTTCATACTCAATACTTACATAAATCCTCGTATTTGTCTATCTTGGCATGTGTCTATGTTAGTATTCGTATTTAGCTCGAATATTTATACAGTTTGCTAGCAAGCAACAATTGCTACATTATTCAGTAGAATTAAGCTGATAGTTAAACCAAAGGAGCAACGAGTAAATCAATACATTTACATATATGAACATACACTTGTGGTCAGCTGATTAAGTCAAATGACATTTTGACTAGTTTTGGCAATTTTTCTTTAGTTTTTTTTTATGCTTATATTTTTTTTATAAAAGTTTAGCACTTTGCCTAACCGGCGCCACATAAATCCACATTTTAAACTTCGTACAAAAATTATGAAAATTCAACAAACTTTAACATTTGAACCCAAAAATTTTAAACTTTTTTTTCAGAATTTTTAGAAAAATTCAGTTTTGTAGCCTATTAGAAAATCGTGTTGGTTTTTAAAAATTTTTTTTGCTGATAGTGCTAGGCATATTTTATATCGAAAAAAATGCACAACACCGTCAGCCAAAAAAATTATTAAAAATCAACGCAATTTTCTAGCGTCTTGAAATTTGCATTCCAACCGACTAAAATTTAATGGGCTACAAAATTGCATACCCAAAATTTTTCTAAAAATTCTGAACAAAAAGTTTAAACTGTTGGGTGCAAATGATAAAATTTGTTAAATTTTCAAAATTTTTACGAAATTTGAAATGTGGACTTATGTTGCACTGGTTAGGTAAAGTGCTAGTCTTTATTAAAAAAATATAAACATTAAATAAACAAAAGAAAAATAGCCAAA
>NW_016185601.1:0-4862 GCF_001687245.7 Rhagoletis zephyria | reverse complement strand
GGATCTGAAATACTTTAGCAAAATGTATGGAGAAAATAAGGCATCTACTCTACATACAATACATATGTTCATACTTACATATGTAGATCCCTAATATACATCTATACATATATGTAAATTTGACTATATGGCGAGCTTTTCAAAATGGTGTACAACAACCCATGGCATTTCCGAAGTGCCCACCAAACTTTTGTGAAGCTCAACACTGTTTTCGTCCCATATCTGTACAAATACAAACTCGTACATATGTATGTATGTATGTATGTAAATACTTTATGGCATATACTTGAGCCTTCACAAAGCCTACTTATAAAAAATCAGAATTGAAAGAAGTTCATGACAAAAGCCATCTTCCGTGAAAGGGTCAACTCGCATGGACACTCCCCTCATTTGGGAGCTTTGAAATGAATGCGCGCAGGACAGCAGAACATTGAGGTACATATGTACTTATTTATATGCATACTTATGTATAAGTAAATAAGATACAATAGATGCAGGCATATAACAAAATAAAGAAGTTATAAATAACCGAAATAGTAAATTTATTTGCACACAAACGCACAAACATTCCACCATGTACCCATTTGAATACATAAGGTACAGCCGTCAATTTAGCCCAGGCGCGCCAGGCTAATTTAAATATAAAAAACATTAAAATTCAACTAAAAACAAAATCACATTCACATTTTGAATGCCCCGCTGTTTTATCCTTCCTTTCCTTGCAACTGGTCGCCGCCGCTTCTTCAGCAAAACTATATAGTACATAGTGGATATTGGTGAGAAGAAACTACCAAAAGTACGGTGATGACCTCTGATCCCTGCTGCCTGAGTGTCCGGTTAAAGGATATACTGACTAACACACGCGCATGCGCGCTTTGCCAATGCTCATGTCCAAGGATATTACGTGCTTGACTGGCCAATGGGCAGTTCATCGGACCACTGCAAGCCGCATAACCCCTTTGCCGAGTTTGCAACCCTTCAAAAGGCGCTTCAATAAACTACTCTGCTTTATACATATGTACATATGTATGGGGTGCGCAGTGTCCAGTTGGCAAATGTGCCATCTTGGCTGCTGGTTCCTTCGAGAAATCTCCATAGCTGTCGTCTTAGTAATTAATTTTGTGTAATTTATGAAAATAATCTGTTTACGCATGTATCGCGTAGTTTTTTTGTTTTTCAATTTCTAATAAATGAACGAGTGTCCGAGTGTCCATCTTTGAGCCGCAAGGCGCCCAACAGCTTTGCTTGCGCGCCAAATCCAGGTGTAATTTGAAGCTGCTCTGTTGTCTATTTAATTTAAAATTCATTCCGTTCGTCAATGAAATAAAATCCCGAGTCGCATTCATGCAACAGCGACCAACAGCGACCAACAATAAGCGCCAAGAGCCAACAATGCGCCCATCAATCACTCGCAGCAAACTGAATGCGAATATCTTTCGGTAGGCTTAGAAATGTTCGGCAAACCGAATCTATTGTATGATAAAATGCAATAATTATTTGCACTAAATACTCCAAGCCAACTGGATATCGTATTGTTAGAGTTGGACTGTGAGCGCGATACTGAGTTATCTGAGGCTCATTAACTTTTCATGTACTACATACACTGTTGTTCAAATCAAAGGGAAGAGGCTAATCCACTTCATTAAATGCAAACAAAATCTATCTAAACAACCGTTGTGGCTAGGCCTAGAGAGGGTGAAAGGGTTGCCAGGTGAAGGACCTACTACGACATCCCGCAGGCCGGCCAGTTAAACGATATCCAGCCAGCGTTTTCGTATTTTCGCTGCTGCGTTTTGCCTTTTTTTTTTGTAATTTATGCATATCGAGTGCCCGAGACAATGACACCGCGACAGAGATTCATTTGCTTCATCAGTCAACTTGATGAGGTAATTATGGAAATTTTCAAACAAAGCAACAAATACAACAACACAAATACAACAACAAAAATCAAGTTAAATGCGAGAATATCAAAATTTTGTAAATTGTAACTTAAGAAATGCCAACGCGAATTGAGAGCTCACCCAAACTGGCAAGCTACTAAATAAGTGCGGAATGCGCTCGCTGCTCAGAGGAGGACGAAACAAGCCGCGGCGAGGATCGGGATGCGTCAACTTGTAGTCGATTAATTTAATTGTCACTTTTCGTGCGCACTTTGACAGCTCGGTACACACAGCTTCCCAGTGCTGCAAACGTTTACATTTGTAGAACGATGCATACAGTTGTTGTCTGCAGCTCCGATGTCAAAAGGTGAAATTTCACACCAAAATATTATCTGTAAAAATTATGTTAATTAAATTTTTGGCGGTTTAGAAAATGTTATTCATTTCGTTGTGTTTGTGTGGCTGTCGAGTGTTTGAAATTTATCTTAATTTAAGGAGGTTGTTCGTTTTCGAAAGGACTGTCTGTCGCTGGCACTTGCTTGCGCTGCCGCAACCCTTCTGAGCTATCCGCAACTGCAGATAAATCGGCAGTTTTTTGTTTATTAAATTAGAAAATTTGAGCTACAATTGAATCTGAAAAAATTTAAATGGGATCCTAGTTACAAACCCTCCTTCTACTAATTTTGCATACCCATTCACTGAGAGAGAAAAAATCAGTAGGAATCGGCTTAATCAAAAGAAAAAAAAATTTATCTAAACGATTTTTAATTCTCAACTATACATATATTTGGCTAAGTTTTTGGCCTAGCTTCTCCTCCAATTTCTGGGGGGCATCTTAATGTTGTCAAACAAACGGAGGAGCTTATAGTTCAAAGCCGCCCTCGAGCTGTAAATCTGACCATCAAAAATATAATTTTTCCGCAATGACCCATTGTACACCGTTACATCCACAAAACGAACTGTTTGGTGTGATTTAAAGGCCGGTGGAAATGGCAGCCATTATAGATCCATGATTGCCGATTATTTCTTGCCCCAATTGAATGGAATTTAGAGCAAAGAGTGCGTCAAGCAATCAACTTATTGAAGGAAACTTTTAGTGAAGGAGTTATTTCTCGAAATGACCCTGTAAATTGGCCACCAAGACCCGTGATTTAGCGTCTCTAGACAATTTTCTTTGGGGTTACGTAAAGACATTGTTTTGTGCGATCAAACCGAAAACTTTGAATGCCTTCGAAGACAACTTCGTGTGAAACAATGCCGAAGTGATGGAAAATTGGAATTCGCCACATCCGAGTCAGCCGCGGCGCCCACATGCCTGCAAGTATATTCAAGCCCTATAGGCAGAAAATTATCTGTCTAATTGAATAACTCAGTGAGAGGGGAGACCAGTATGTTTGCATTATTCATAAAAAAAATACTTATTCAAGTAAAACTGGTTGGTATGCACTGTGGCCAATACTAAAGTTCATTTACCAGCTCTGCATGATTATAAGTCATGCAGAGACCGCAAAAGGCTCTGGAAGCAATGCCGGAGGATGCATCAGACTACATAAATACTAACTACTTACAACTTAATAAAGTTTTATTACATGGCAGTTGAGAAGCACATGTGCAAAAATTTCATAAATTTAAGGAAAGAAATTTTTGCACATGCGCCAGAACATAGCATGCATTTAGGTGCTTGGTGTTAGTAGTCGCGCCTAAACACTAATAATCTCACTACTTTATTTAAATTTAAAATTTTATACAAATTTTATTTAAATTTAAATTATTAAAACAAACAAAATTATAATTAAGTAAAGTATATAGACATGACTGCTAAAATTCAAACCTGTGTTTTATAAGGAAAGATTCGGTTTTTTTTTACTTTTATTACTTCCGAATTCTTAGCAACTACAACTGTGAAAGCATCCCTTGACAAAATAAGCTAAGAAAGCAAATTAAGATTTGAAGAATTGATGACAGCTTCACCTTCTGGATTAAATTTAACGAAATATTTAAATGATTTTTGTTCAGTGGCTCGAAATAGTGAACCCTCTTCTTCTAATACTAGCATTTGTGGAAAAATCTTACTATCTTCCAAGGCGGCTGAAATATTTATAACTGTTTTCAACTAATCTTTATATTCCGTAAACGTTTTTCATAACTATTTCTATGCAAAACAAGATAACTTCATATTCGCTCTGACATTAAATGTCATAGATATGCACTTAGGGTGATGCAAAACAAGTAAAGTCAGAAATTTAATGCTCTCACCTCCTAGGATTGTTCTATATCGAAAAATATACCCTTCTTTTATTTCATCAAAAAATATTTAGAGGTCGCTCAAAGTTTTCCATGTAAATATGTTATATGGGCGAAAAACAACTTTTCGTAGAAATGGTCTAGAATTCTTGAAAATCAATATATTTCGTTGTTTCTCTTCAGCAAACTTCCAATAGCAGTATCCAATTATGTATTTAACCAGTTTTTGATACTAAAGATTTTTTTTTCATCCCCCCATTACATTTTCTGGGTGTTCGGGCGGACCTATGAATTATAGTTACTATGGAAAAATGGTTAAATAAATGTTTGGGTATTATTATTGGGAATTTCCTGCGGAGAAACAGAGTTTTCCGATCGAAAAGTATTGATTTTCAAGAATTCTACACCATTTCTAAGAAAAGTTAATTTTTTCCCATGCAAAATACATGGAAAAGTTTGAGCGCTTTGAGCGAGCTCTAAATATTTTTTGATTTCAAAATAAAAAACAAGGGTAAATTTTTTCGGTTTAGAACATACCTAGGGGGTGAGAGCATAAAAATTCCTACTTTACTTTTTCACATGCATTTTTGGACCACCCTAATGTGCATACATATCACAGATTTCTGCTATGGAATCCGGAAGTAGCTACAGAGTTACTGAGATGTAATAAAAACCCTTNCATGGAAAAGTTTGAGCGCTTTGAGCGAGCTCTAAATATTTTTTGATTTCAAAATAAAA
>NW_016185600.1:0-4863 GCF_001687245.7 Rhagoletis zephyria | reverse complement strand
GCCAGCATTCTGCATGAGAATGAAGCTTCCACATCAACTTGTAGTACTTACCGCTTGCCGTTTGCCCCTGCTCTTACAACGCACGCATCGCTTGAATGCTAAGTGCCACATTTGCGTTTACACACTTCGTTGCGACCGCACAACTTCTCATTGCTGGCTCTCCAAATCCACCTCAACAAAGTCTCAGTATTCGCATCAACTTTTTTTGTTGCTGTAATTAAGTTGTTGTGTTGCTTTGTCAACGTTGCAATGTTGCATTTCAACTTGTGCGAAATTGCTTTTGCATTTTCAATATATTGCCGCTACCGATTCGAGTGTGTGTGTGTGTGTGTGTGTTGTAATCAAATTCGCATGCAAATGCACTGTCGCAGATTCGGTGCAGCATCGTGAGGCCACGACAGGTGCCTGGGCATTTTACTGCAATTACTGGTGTGGCGGTTTATTTTACGAAATTTTTAGACTCCTTATGAATATTTAACGATAAGAAAAACTAGCTATTACGACACTTTATAGCCTTGCTAAAATTTACGCCTACAAATTCTGCTTGAAAAAAATCCCTCTAGATTATCAGAATACCGAAGAAATTTTGAGAAGAAATGGGAAAAACCAAGAAATTCAAAACCCTTTAAAAAATTCTGGTAAATTTCGGAAAAGCTCAGAACAAATAGCTCTCAAAATATCTCTTAAATAATCCAAAAAACTAGAAGTTTTCCTAATAGCCTTAAAAATTTAGAATGCTAAGAAGAAAATTTCATAAAGGCCCCGAAAAATATTTATGAATGTAGAAAGCTGATTTTGCACTTGATAGTAGTTGGCTGAATAAGGAAAATGAATTAGCAACAAGAGTTTACGAGGTGTACATAGCTCAGTGGTTAACGCTTCTGACTTTGAAGATCGATTACGCAGGTTCGATCCCTGCTGAAGTCTAGAAAAAAAGAAGTCTAATGAGGAGATGTGGTGATCTCCGAAATAGCTGCTATAACTTCTACCGCTTAGACTTTGTTGCTTTTTCAATTTTTCCTAATAAACAATCGTGGTGATAGGTAGTACCAATGCCTCCACTTCAGTGTCTGTATTGTAGACCGCAACGGAATCATCGTTTTCTTTGCTCCTTCTACAGTCCCTTCTAGAAGGAAATAGTGGCTAATAGTATCTTTGAAACAGGTAAATATATTCTAATTATGTTTACATCCCAACAAGCTTGAAAAGAATGCTACTATGTACAAACTGTCTCGAGCTCCAAAAGTCTGACTCTCTGGATCGCATTACGGAGCTCCTTGAAATTTCGCGAATGTAGTCTTCTAAAGGCAGTTTATTAAGGACAAGTTGCTAATTAGTCGTTTGCATCAAGAATACTATTTTGTAATACATATCTTTTATTACACGTGTCAGAAGAGTCAGTAGTACGAGCATAAATTCTTTTTTGTGCACTAGAGTAATAACAGCAACAGCACACTTCCAACCATCGAGTGGCGTTGATAAAGAATAAATATTTAAAAAATTAATTGCATATCATAATTTATTGCCCTTCAAAATGTGTAGCAAAAGACATTACTCACAAGTGAACAGTGGCAGAAAATAGTTGATAGCAAGAGAGAAAGAGAGCACAAGCCAACAATGATAGATCACTTAGTTAATGACAAAGATGAACGAGGAATTAGAAATACGCATCTTTTTAAATATGGATGTGTGTATGTATGTATTTACGGATGCATATGTGCTACAGTAAAAAGCCAAACTGTTCAATAGGCATTCTAATAGATTAACCGGTACAGCCTAGTGTGAAAGTTAACTAGTTCGGTAACTGGTATGAGCTGATGCGGAGTCTTACCAGTTCGACAATTTGGATCAAGTGACAAACAAAAAGCTAAAATGCAATTCATCATTTTCCTTTACAGTCGTATTAGCGCGTGATGAGAACGGCTAAGGACACAGTTACGCAGACGATCATATGATCTCTGGTCACCAATTGTTGTTGCTTTTGCGGCACAATGAAAAATTTGAGAGAGAGAGAGAACTGAACTGCTGACCAGCAGTGCTGCCAACTATGTTCGAGTAGAAAAATCCAGATTTTATAAAAACCCGCTAGATAAAGCAACAACAATTGGTGATCAGAGATCATATGATCGTCTGCGTAACAGCGCCCTAAGGGATTTTGCAAATTATATAAATATTATAAATAAAATATATACAATATTTATATCGTATAATAGTAGAGCGGATATCGGAGAAGATGGAATGAGGAACTGTATGAGCTTTTTAACGACATGGACATAGTTAAGCGCATAAAAATGCAGCGGTTGCGTTGGCTTGTACGCATGGATGACGACTCTCCGGTGAAAAGATCCTTCGACTCCGCACCCATGGGTGGACAACGAAAGCAAGGGCGCCCACGAACGCATTGGAAGGACCAAGTGCAGAAGGAACTGTCTGCGCTCGGGATAACCAACTGGCGCAAATTCGCGCAGGAGAGAAGCAATTGGAAAAGCTTTTTGGTCTCGGCCCAAACCGACAAACGGTTGTAGTGCCAAATAAGAAGAAGAAGAAGAATAGTAGAGCGGTTAAAGAATCCGTGCCAATGATCTCTAAATGGCACGCCACCGTGCTAGCCAGTCAACTATTGTAACTATTTTCGTACAAACTAGCGATTTATCCGTCCACTTTTATGAGCTTAAGTGGAGGCTTCACTACATACCAATCCAGTTACTCGAAGCTGATATTTATATAGGCTGGCAATTGGTATTTCGTAACCATTGCTAATGAGAAGGTTAGACGATAAACTAGTTGATCTGCAAAGTAAACAAGTGGCAAGCTGGTTTAGAACTAGTAGCCTTCCCTGCAGGGTTTGCATATGAATGTATCTGATTGGCGCTATAATTACGGTGACCATCCGTACTTTATTTCAAGTGACAGTGCTTTTTTTCTGATGATGCTGTCCTTTGACTTTATTTATTTTTCTAAAACTCTATTTCAACACTTGTCATTTGAAAGTACTTTTTTGATACGATGTCATATTAATAATTTTCTTATATTACATCCTAGTAGATTTTTAGTCAGGCTTGAGAAGCAGAAAATAGAAAAAATTGGAAAACTTATCCTTGTTGTTTACCTTGTCAAGGCGTAGGGATTCCCCATAGGTTAGTTTAAGTTGCGTGGACTGCTGATGTAGAGAGTCATAGTTCCGACAGAAGGTTGTGACATCACCAGCGTGATCGGATGTGTACCACATCTACTTTCCCATATAAAGGATCCACTTACTTTCCCGTACACATAAACAAGGCTGCCAAAACTCAAGGAATTTTAGTTCGGTGGGCAATCGTTTAAGAGAAACTTCAGACAATGTGGTCGTAGTTAGGGCCAGCCAGAGCAGTCGCAGGGAAACTACTCGACGCTCTCCACTTCGTGTCTGCAACTACTGGAGAAGTCGTTAAAGAGAAGGCCTTTTTGTTCTTCGTGCATTGCCATTAACAGTGTCCGTGGGCAAGAAAAGCTAATTCAGAAAGGGATCACGGAGGTTTAGAGACTCCCGATCTGCTTCTGTCAATTCTTTGACTACTCCTTGTGTTTGTTTTTTGTACAATAAAAACTGATCTGAGCCATAGTTCGTTTAGGGATAGTTTCTAGGCGGCATTAGGGGCAGAATCTAACGACTACAGATTCGTTCCCTTCCGTGTCAGCTCCTTCGCAGTTCTATTGCCAGGAGTATTTCAGTGTCCAGAAACCAATACTATAAATCGCTTAGAACCATTCTGCCTTCAATTGATACCTGCGAAGAGGTATTGCAGCACTGCAGATAAAAAGATTTATAAAAAGTGAGCTTAAGCTTCGAATTTTCGCACTAATAAAGTGATCTCAAGCTCAAGAAATTGTACTGCTCATTTTTTTGTGCATAAGGCTAATTAAATCCAAGCCTATGAGCATAAGTGATTATTTTTACTTTTATTAGTATACCTTTTTTAAGTTCTCTTTTAAATACGATTTCGTGATGGAATCTTGTTATTTACGCAAAACGAAAGACAATGCATTGTCTAAGATAAGCGTGCCACCATGTTCGACCAAAAACACGTTTTTGTGATGATGAAATTTTGTGTGTAATGAAAATTTGTACTGTATTTGTATTTCTAAAATATGGTCACCGTAATTATAAGCTTCTGAGCTAGTTAGAATGTGCTCTGTAAAGAGACAAGTACATGCTACCAAATTAAACTGATATCAGTGGAATTTTTTGTACAGGATGCGCGTACAGGAAGGTCGTGCCACAAGTGAGTTGAATGAGTGAGTGAGCAGCGCACAGACAATCAGTGACTCCCCATTTTGAAGTGTGTCAAATAGCAGAGATTACAAAACAGAAATGAAGAAACAAAAAAAGCAAAAAATTTTATACAAAATCCCATTCATCAATTGTGACTTGAGATTGTAGAATGACTTTTGTCTGGCTATTGCTCCAGTGCTGCTACTACGAGCATTTTTGAATTCATTAGAACTTTTTATTTTTCTTATATGTAGATGTATATTTTTCATGACTTCAACAACATAACCACTAATATTTACATATGTACGTACAAGTGTAGCAACATTTTGTTAAGACATCATCACAACACACAGTAACAGAAACCAAATATGTATTGTTTTTTTTTTCTACTCCCAGATCTTTACATATTAATTGACCCATGTGCAACATCGTGTCGTTAGTCGTTAGTTAGTTAGTCGGTATGACTGGCTCTGCTGTTGTTGCTACACAGCAATTGCTTTGTTAGCTGGCGCGTTGATATTTTCATTTGCAGCCATGTGCCACAAGCAGCGGCGTCCGGCAGCGATGAATGCAACAACAACTCAGAGTATTGGCTAGACTGCAAATGCTGG
>NW_016185599.1:0-4863 GCF_001687245.7 Rhagoletis zephyria | reverse complement strand
ACGAATTCTGCTGCAATCGACGCAATCTTGTATTCTATCATTCTTGCCACTGATCTACACTCTGCGACGACCCCTCCTACAGTCCCCTCGGCCATGTGTCGTTCTACGTAGGAGATAGGAATGCGGTCATCTGTCAAAAGGCGACGTATGCGCTCCCTTACCTAAGGAGACTGATAGCGGATGAGAAGGCCTAAAAAGGTTTTAAAAATCTTTGCGCAAGTGCCCTACAAACTTCCCACGTGTGTTCGGGCGCATGCCTGCTNCCGGGAGCAATCGCAAAGGAGCATGCGACTAATACCACTTTTGATCTCTTTATATGGAATGAACTGATCGGTTTTGTTCGGGCATGTCCTATGAAGAGACTAATTGTTCACATTTATACCCGAAAGGGTATAAAAAGCGACTAGTCACTTAAAAAATAAAAATAAAAATTTTCGCCAGCTGAGATTCGAACCGGGATGCTCAGTTTTGTTAGGTGAATACTCTCTCTGTGTGCCAACGCCGCACATGAAATTTCATTGACTAAGAGCGTACATATCATTAAATCGTTAATAGTACCCGTTAGAGATGAGTTGGGGACTAATTGATCTCCAATTATACCCTTAAGGGATGAGTCGAGACTAATTGACCTCCAATAGTACCCGTATGAGACTAGTTGGGACTAATTAATGCCCAACTGTACCCGATTGAGAGTAATCTCGGCATACTCGCTTTAGAGATTAGTCGCACAATTTTTTGCAGGGTATTATATTTTTAGTGCATGCTGGTGTATGTGTATGTGCGCTGTGAATGTTCTGCCTATATGTATGTACGCCGAATGGCTGGCGTATATAGGTAAGCATTTCGTATCCCTGCAAGAACAGTGACTATCATTTGACAAATCATTTGAGTGGCAAGACTGATAGAGATTTCTGTCACTGGCTACCTACAAGTTTCTATCAAATTCTAAAGGGCAGTGTGAAAAATCTGATGTAAACATTTGTGTACAAATTCTTCCGTCTTCCTCCAACTTATGGCCTTATTTTATGGTCTCTTTTTAACCAACGCAAAATTTGCATATGTGTTAGTAAGATAAATGAGAATGTGTTAGTTTCCATCACACAATTCTTGTAGGGATGTTCATACGATTGGCATGTGTGCATGCGTATGCTTGCATATACATACAGTGACGGGCAAAACTGTAACACGGTGTAACACTTTTTAATTCAGCCATCGCTATCTTTCCAAGTTTTAACGACTGTCATACTTTTGTTGTATATTCTTGTTGGTAAGTCAATACAACAACAATAAAAAAACCAGCAGACAAAAATGTAAATTAAGGCAGATGTTACACTTTTGCACTGTAATTTCTTTAGTATTAAATGATAAAAAAAATACAAATAGAGGTGGTAATCTTCTTTCGTTATTTCTGCTTAAAAGCTATTTCAGTCACAGAAGAAAGGATTAAAAATGAATTACAAAAACTAAAATCGAAAAACGCTGATGTCGTAACAGGTTCTCCAAATTCTGAAACCACCAAAAGAATTGGTTCTCCAAATTGGAACACAACGGTGTTTAAACAGAAATATTGCCATTATGCTAGATTGTAAAGATGAAATTCAGGAGGACACATCCGAAATTTGCAGCCCCGATGCAATTCTCGAATTATTGAACCGCAAAAAAAACTGAAGTCCTCTCAACAAGTGCAGCGTCAATCGAAAAGAATTTGCACATTTGTAAAGTTTCAAGTTTTTCAAGTTTGTCCCCTCGAGCGAGTAGTTATTTAATGGCGTAGGTTTGATTTACGACCCTTTAAATTTAAAAAACTTTTCATTGAATACAATGTTCCAATTTTTAATTCAAATACTAAAAAAACATTATTAAAAATTACTAACCTTTCCATTTTCATTTAACTAAATCACCTAATTTACTTACCTAAATTATTTCTTAACAAGTAAAAAAGTCTAAGTTCGGGCGGAGACGAACATTAAATACCCGGCGCAAGTATTCAATATAGTTTTTTCACCATTCCGATAACTACCGCTACATGGTAAGCAGTGGTGGTTTTACGTCTATTTCAAACATCTTCGATAAGATAAACTTATATAGATATATGTGGGCGGCACCACGCCCATTTTCCAAAATTCCATAATAATGCTACTTCTTTTCAAGGGATTGTTGTTAGTATAAATTTTAAGTANTTTCTGAAATTTACCGTTATATAAAAGTGGACGTAATTTTAGTCAGATTTAAAAACTTTCAACGTTTTGCCTTTATGTGGCAACCACAATAATCATACCGAGTTTGGTACACATTGATCGAGCGGTTACCTAGATACACATATGTATGTGGTTATAAGTGGGCGGGGTCCCGCCCATTTTCCAACCTTATATTATAAGCCTATTTTTTGCTAAAGAATTAGTGCACNACCGAGATACACATATGTGGTTATAAGTGGGCGGGGTCACGCCCATTTTCCAACCTTTTATTATAAGCATATTTTTTGGTAAAGAATTATTGCAAAAATCAATTTTGAATAAATTAGCTTCAGTATTTACTGATTTATAGAAGCTTTCGTATTTCTCTAAATTACCGTTATATGGGATGTGGGCGTGGTAATCATCCCATTTTTCAAATTCTAAGCCGTTTGGTATGTTTTGTGAAGGCCAACAACTGTGCGAAGTTTGGAAGAAATTGGTGGAGCCATGATAAAAACATAACAAGGTNAAAAATTTATAATATTCTTATTTTTCGCCTAAAAATGATTGTAAATAGTAGTTTTGAGTGAATAAGCTTCAGTAGGTACTAAAATATGGCAGTTTTCGTATTTCTCAAAATTACCTTTATATGGGAGGTGGGCGTGGTTATCTTCCGATTTTGCCCATTTTCAATACCATTCATCCAACGCTCAAGGGAAGTACACATACCAAGTTTTGTTAAGATATCTCAATTTGTACTCGAGTTATCGTGTGTACAGACGGACGGACGGACGGACAGACAGTCACCGCTTAATCGATTTCTCCTTTCATTCTGATCACTTATGTATATATTTGTGCACAAATGCGCTCGGGTATAAAAATACTTGACATCCGCATTCGCATCCGCATCCGCGGATGTTAGCGTTTAAACATCCCTGTTCCAGAGTTGTGTATACTTGAATTTAATAGTTTTAAAGCTCCTATCTGGATTTTAATAACTCCCTAATACACAAATACCAGGGTTAGATCAAATCTAAATATGTATGTATTATGTATAAATACAATACATGAAGGCATCTTTTGTTAACGGCATTAGATCTGCTCAGATCATTCGATTTTCAAAACTGAGGTTCCAAATTAAAGCGCTTGGCCTCTAAATGTACAGCAAGGTATGACTTTTTTGGAAAGGGTTGCCGCTTTTTTTAAATTATAAAACCGGCACCGTTCGTTGCGAAACTCACGATAAGGCTGAATGAGAATACCTGGCGTGTATATGTCTTTTGCGAATATGGTTCGATTTAGGGTTCGAACGATACTATCGATATTGAGTAAGTATCGATACTGAGGGTATAAAAATGAGTACTTTAATACTCGATACCTTATTTGGTGATTTTACTCGATACTTTCCAAAGTACTCGTAGTATCGAATACTTTTTAAAAAACACACTTTTTAAATTTAGTTTTCCATTAGGAACCCAATTTTCTTTGCTTATATGGATTACTATCATTCAATTTTGTCCATCACTTAAAATAAACTGAAATTTCGTGTGGTCTCTTACATAACATAAACCAAATAAGTTAAAGTTTAATGGCCTTATTGATAAAAAATAAAGTAGGCTTAAAGANCCCAAAAACGTATTTTAATGAGTCCGATACTGAGTAGTATCGATACTTTTTCCCTGATACTTTTAGAGTATCGATACCATGAGCTCGATGCCAGAATGAGTACTCAGTATCGATACCAAAGTCTGAAATTTCGAACCCTAGTTCGATTGATTCGAAGATACTTAGAATTTTTCGACATTTTATTTTCAGTGTTCGTAAACCATTCGTCGATCAAAATATGAAATATTTAGGAGGAACAAGCTCCTTAACAACTGAAACAAATTTATTTCGTTAGCAACTCTGATATCGAAATTAATCAGTGTTGTGCTTTTAACTATGCTATGAAATGCCAGATCATTGGAAAATTGCAAGCACTTCTTAATGGGGACAACGCTTTGGTTAGGTTATTTAAAATGGATATGGAAGATATGCCTTCTGACGACCACAAAAGCATAATCAGAGCAGATAAATGTGCCACTGGAATTCATTAAGTGGATTGTTGGTGAATGTGTTCTCCCAAAATATTCCAACAAAAAATTAATTTTGGGCGAGACGAATCGTCCCGATTACGCTAGTATGAATTTAAAAGCAAAAAGGGTTTTGACTGCCGTAGCCGAGTAGGTCGACTATAATTCTGTGTGTCGCAGGTTCAAATGCCGGCACATCCAGCATTTAAATGAACTTGGGAGGATAACGTCTAACTAATGCAAGCATTGCTTAATTCAGCAACTCGCGAGCACATTTGCCGGAAAAGAAGTCGCCCCTTTTTTCAATAAAATTTTTTTATTTTACATGGCCTAGTACGATATTTAAAAAAAGCAGACTATTTTTTGACACTTTAAAGACCAGAGGCAACAAAAAATTCACGTATGTAAATGTTGCTAATGCTAACCTGTTTAATATGCCTTGCTTAGAATTAATTTTCAGGATACTACTTTCGGCCAAAATGCTGCAAATATAGACTACCCGGCAAATGAATGTTAAGCGGGATGCAGCTTTCTTTGTGGTTGTGCTCAAACCCAATACTCAGCAGAAATACATACAGTGCCGGACAAAAGTATTGGCACAGAGAATTTTTCGC
>NW_016185598.1:0-4863 GCF_001687245.7 Rhagoletis zephyria | reverse complement strand
TAACTTTTCCAAATTCGAAAAGTGTAGTGCTAACTTGACACACGTCTTTATATCGTCTTCGGTAGTGTCTCTTGAAAATCTAGAAACAAAGATTGACTTCTTTGGCGGAACCACAACTAGTTTCCTCGTATCAGACGGGACTACCGGTGGAGGGGGTTAAGTTTCTGCGTTAGTAGTGCGTAGTAGTAGATAGGGAAGGCGGTGGAGGCTTTAAAGATGATGCCACCACTTCAATGAGGTCACAGTCACAGTTTGCACATCTACAGGTCAAGCGCTTTAATTTGACACCCTATTTTAGAAAATCGAGCGAACGTTGCAGATCTTTTATGCTGAACAAAAAATGCCTTCGCGCATTATATATATAGATATCATTAATGAAAAGAACAAATAGTAACGGGCCTAGGACACGTCTAAATAGGAAGTTATCCACTTTAGAAATTGGGAGTGAAAGTGAAAGTAAAAGTCAATTTCCAGTCATCAAGGAAGACTCCAGCAGAAAGTGACAAATTGAAAATGTGCCTTAAAGGCGTAATCAAGGCAGGACAACTTTTAATTAGGACGACCGATAGGCCATCAACATCTGTATTAGTGGATGACTTAAGCTGATTGATGCCATCAATGACATCCTCGACAGTCAAATCTAATATCCCAAAGTTGATGGAAGTATCTGAATTAAACAGGAGATCTTGAGGGAATATATCATAATCAGTATTGTCTGAAATAAAATTCGAAGAAAAAAATTGGCAAAGAGATTAGCAGCATCAGAGATGGAATTAGCTGATACCCCTTTTTTCTAGCTTTTACGTAACTCCAAAAGGACTTGGGATTACTTTTAATATTGCTTTCAATATTACGAATATAATTTCGATACGATTTGTTGAGTTTGTTGAATTTACGTCTGTAAGACACATACCGCTCACGAAAATTAATACCATTAGAATGCCTTTGCTTTTTATAAAACTTGTTTTTTAAGTTCCTTAGTCACTTGAGTTCTCTAGAGAACCACGGCCTCCCCGAAGGTTTAGCACTTAACACCGGGATGTGACTCACGCAAGTGTCGACTATTATAGATTTAAAAATATCGTAACAGCCAGCTACATCCACATTTTCAAATTGCCGGGACCAATCCAGCTCAAACAAATTATTTAATTCCATAAAATTACAAGCAACTGGTTTACTACTACCTGGAAGTTCAAAATATTTAATAAATTAAATTTCCAACACCAGTGGACTATGATGCAGATTGGAAGGCGAGATGTAACTGGCCGCATGCGAGAGCTTAAAATTAATATTAGAGCTAACAAATATTAAGTCTAAAATTCGATGAAGCTCATTAAGAAAACCTTGATCTGTGACAATTCAATACATAGCATGTTATCATTTGCGTAGGATTCGCATAAACTATGGAGTGAGAAAATTATTATTATAAAGCTCCAAGAAATATTACCTAGATTGAAATCGCCTAAGAGACAAAGTTGACTGTCAGATTTTCTCGTTAAGTTCTAGGATATTGTCAATATGTGCCTTATATATGACATCCGAGCTGCCCAGCGATATAGGACACGCAAATATACAACACACCATACGTGCCTTGTAATTTTACGCAAAGTTGATCCAGGAAAGTATTGGAATCCGGTAGCCCATAAGAAGGAGCACGAAGATAGCTGCGTGTAGCAATAAGCACACCACCACCCCTTATAAGACCAGTTTTAGCAAAATCTCTATCTTTGCGAAATACGTCAAAGAGAGCTGTGTTCAAGAACTCCGCATCAAAAAAGTTAACATTTAGCCATGTCTCGGTTAGGACGAACAGTCGTAATGCAGGCGCGAACTCAAAACGTAGACGGATTCAGATTCACCCTCATGGCAAGAGTCGTATCGAATGTAAGTCGTGTTTCGAGAGTCGAATCGTATCGAAAATTTCACGTCATTGCCTAAAATTTCCACTCGACTAGTGTATTAAAACGGAAAAACTTGGCAGCACTGCGAAGTTTTCGACGATTTTCGTCGTTTACTTATTTCAGCACGACAGTAGGCAATGCCAATGTTGTCGGGTCGTACAATTTAGCCTAATTTACGTCTTGCGCAATGAGGCTGAATAAATGCTTGTATTATGTTCTGGCGGCCGTAGAAGGGTTTTTTACTTCTTGGGCTGAGGCTGACGACCTGTTTGGAAAAAATCAAATGGTCGGATAGAAACATTCGAAGGCCAAATATTTGATGTCAGCATTTTATTATATTGACGTTCTGGAACTCCAAGCTTGAAATTTATGTATTTAATATCCTCCGAATTTGCATTTTTCTCAAGAAGCGTATAGCATAAAATCTCATTCCTATTGAAAGCCGCATGTTTGGCGACTTTTAGGCACAACAGACCACTGTGCATTGTTAGCAGCATTATTGGCGAATGTATTGTTTGACGTAACTTTATTAGCCACAGCAGCAGCATACGACGAAGCAGCATCAGGAGTGCACGCAAACGGTGCAGGTAAAAAGCTTGAGTTGACAAATGCAGCAGACAACGTACCAACAGGAGTGGTAGGCGAAAGAACAAAAGAAGCAACAGCAGAAAACCCGGTAATACTACCAGGAGTAGTTGAAAACCCGGTATTATTACCTGACGCATCAGAAACACAATGCGTTTCTGTGATATTATCAGCCACTAGATTGTTAGTAGCACCAACAGCATCATTAGGCGGCACAGATGAAGCGCGCATGTGAGTGTGTGTATGCATTAGAACTGGCTGAGCAATAACACCTTCACAGGCAGCATTCACAGCAGACGATGTCTCCGAAGAAGGCAAAAAACCAGAAATACCGGTATTACTACCAGGAATAGTTAATAAACCGGTATTATTACCAGGCGCATTCCCAGCTGTTCGGCTATTAGCAGCAACAACAGCATCATTAGATTTAGATGAGCGCAATTGAGTGTGCTTTTGCATTTTAACTGGCTGAGCAAGAACACCTTCACTAGCTTTAAGTCTTGAACGAGTAATTCGTTTGTTGTTTAGAAATTTGAGTTCAGCTCAATAAAAGAATTTCCGAACAACACCACTCTGTACCTGCCAAAATGTACAAATCGAGTGATCCCTGCTTAAGATGGAGACAAACATAGGGAGCTGTGAAAACTTTCAATTTAAAGCTAACATAAGTGCACAGCATAGTACATACATATCGTCGATGTTTTTGCAAAACGGCCCATCGACCAGTTGCAAAGCCGCCTAAATAGCCATTGTGACAAAAACGAGATTTGGTATCCCTGAACTCCAGGCATCGAGATTTATGCATAAGAATCGTAAAATCATTACTAAAACAACAGATTTTTAAAATAATAGCTAGAGAAAATACCGCCTATCAAGGCAATGCCTTCAAAGAAAAACCGTTTTTTCGCTCTTATAAAAAATTTTAGTGACTAAAATAGGCGGTTTTGCTATTGGTCGATGGGCGGTTTTGCAAAAACATCGCCGATTTGTATATCCGTACATATGTACGCTCTTAAAACGAATGCACGGAAAATTAAAATTTATGTAACGGTGCTAGAGCACTTTTCAGATTTATGTCTTTAACACCAAATTATTTGATTAACAAATTTTTGCGTAGAACGCTGAGCCCGAATTGCAAACGCACTGCAGAGTTAACGCTGTCAAACGACAACAATTCACTAACGGCCGTTCAATATCCGGTTAACACAAACCGGAGGTAAAATGTCCATAATGACGTCTAGTAACTTTGACGAAAGCTTAACTTATTTTATTTTATTCATNTCTTAAAACGAATGCACGGAAAATTAAAATTTATGTAACGGTGCTAGAGCACTTTTCAGATTTATGTCTTTAACACCAAATTATTTGATTAACAAATTTTTGCGTAGAACGCTGAGCCCGAATTGCAAACGCACTGCAGAGTTAACGCTGTCAAACGACAACAATTCACTAACGGCCGTTCAATATCCGGTTAACACAAACCGGAGGTAAAATGTCCATAATGACGTCTAGTAACTTTGACGAAAGCTTAACTTATTTTATTTTATTCATTTTAGAGCAGTTTTAAAAATCGTTTGCTAAAAAAACTTTTGATACACTATTTTATTTTATTTCTTTGATTGTACATGTTAAATAAAAGCTTGTTTTTTATTAAAAATTTAATTTAAATTATTTTTTTGTTACATTATATATTTTATTTTTATTTATATAATGAAAACAGCTCTTAGAAAGCTCATCTAAGTTAAGGGTCCGTTGTTCAATGTATGGCTATCACCAGTACATCATTATCGAAGATTTCGACATCACGCATATAACGTGTAATCGATAAAGCAGTTATTGTATTTAACCGGAGCTTCCGATTTGTGTTAATCAGATATTGAACAACGGGCCCTAAGGGCCAATTTCAAATGAATATTTAAACGGAACTTAAGCTTAGTATCCAGCTCTTAAGAAAAGCAAAAACTCCATATAAAATGACGTACAAGATATGGCTAAGAAATTTTCTTGAGTCAAATTTCCTTAAGGCAGTACGCAGTTCTTCAGAAATTTAGTACGCTTTCTACTACGGTTTTCTAAAGTTTTTTGTGAAAAAAGAGCACAAGGCAACCCAGGTTTGCAACAGAAATATATGCCCGTTCCATTATTTCTTGAGGAAAGAGTGAGGCAACAGGCTGTGAGGTATAAAAAATGTCAAAATTCCTTGGACACACACACGAAATAATTGCAATTTTTTCTTGACCGTTTTCTTAAGAGCTGGATACTAAGCTTTAAGTTTAATTGTGGATTGCTGTTTAAATTCCATTTAGCGTCGTTGGGTTTCAGATCAACTTAAATATGCCAATCAATTGGCAGCACTGCTGCTTGTTCCTTGAAATTG
>NW_016185597.1:0-4863 GCF_001687245.7 Rhagoletis zephyria | reverse complement strand
ATGGAGGAGGCTCGTGAGTAAGGGCAGAAAAATAACGTAGCACAAAGTACCGGCACAAAAAAATGTGCCATAAATATGGAAGCTGATTCTTGTTGAAAAGTACGCGGTTTTGGTCATTACGACTGGAAAGTGAGAAAAATGCATAAAGGTAATTTATGTTTCTGTGGTTTTATGGCGCTATTAAACTTGTGTGTGTTTAACTTACGTTTGGCGAAACTTAAGATCTTGGCCACTTAAAAATATTTTAAAATAGAAGCGCATAAGTAAAATTACTTGTAGTAACAGCATCGATATTCTCAACTATTTCGCTGAAAATTTGTTTGAAAGTTTCGTGGTTTTCAACTTAACCCATATAAATTTAATTGGAAAACAATGTTTTAATTAACGCACATAGTTTTTCAATATATTTTACTCATTTAAGTATTTATACCCTTACCTTACCTTCAAAAAATCGGTATCTTATTTGTTTATGCCTTTGTTTTGCTTTTCCGCTGGTGCCTTGACTTTGTCTATTCTGCAATTGACTGAGGTTGCTCACTTTTGATTTATTCGTTTATTCATCGGTGATAGCAAGAAAAGAAATTGTTTATGTGCTAAGGGATTTTGTTGACAAATGAGCTCAAATGAGTTTCTGATGAGTTTTGCCCTTTGAAGATCTGTCAACAACAGCTCGACGTGTGTATGCCATTGATGTGCTCTTGTGTGAATGTTTGTATACATACATACATGTAAGTACATATGGACATGTGCGTATGATCTGCAGCGGAAATCTGGCGATCAAGTTGCAGATTCAAGTGCATCTCATGTTTTCTTATGGAGTTTGTTTAGATTCGTAACAAGAATTTAATTCCAGCAGCGATAAATTTTTTCGAGTAAAGAACAAACAAAAAGGATAAAAGTAGAACTTTACCTAAATATTCTTATTTCAAAATCACTTAAGGAGATCAATTTATGTTTGTACATTATACATAATTACTTATACACTATGTATTGACTAAAGTTTCTCCTTCTTGCTCCTTGGCACTTCAGTCATTTCTTGTTTTTTGCCGAGAAGAAAACCTTGTCCTCTTTATGGAACCCTTTCCACATGCCATTAAATCTATTGATCTTTTACAGAATAGTTCGGTCGAAAGCTTCCAAAGCCAACACCATGTAAAAGGAAGTGCATGTCAAGAGAGCGCCTGCACTTCGAGCCCAAGGAAGCACCTGTGGGCCGCTTGATATTATGACTGAATTTATTAGCGGGTTTACTGCTGAATCCAAGGTTGTATCAAGGATATAACCGCCAATAAAGACGTGTATTCCACTAACCTTTGTGTATTGCCAGATAATACTTTGGCTTGTCCTGCTTCAACAACGGCCTTGAGAATTCGGCGCTAACGGCCCTAGTGTTGAGGTTAACGATGCCAATATCATCCGAATAAGTAATCAGTAGTGATCCCATTTCAATTCAGACTGACAGCTCGTATTACGCTTTCCACCACCATAAGACTGGAACAGTCCACGAAAGTGAGGCATCTTGTCTAAGGCAGCGACCGATAACAAGAGGTATGATCGAAACTAAATGTCGTTCTCGTCTTCAAAACCAAAACCGAAATGAAAACAAAACGGCTGATAACGTTCTTAGTAGATATAAAATAAAAGACTTTTCCACAAATGGACAGTTCACCCGAATGATAAACGTACTTTAACAAGCAGTCGAGAAGACGGCCCTTAATCAAAAAATTTATTAGAGTACGTTCACACAAAAAGTCAGGCGGCGCCGATCGAAGCGAGGCGGAACGAAACAAAGGTTCTGCTGTTCACACTGAAAGAAGAGCAGCGGGGCTTTTAAAAGTCATTTGCGTGCATTCGTACGTCAGCCGTTGTAAACTTTTACCGCTCGTCGTTCAATCTTTCGATCCCGACGTCACAAGCCTGCAAAACCAACTAACCTCACACAGAAACTTTATCTCAAGCATTCCAAGGGCCGCCTGATTAGATACGTGATCGTCTACGCCTCTGCGCCATAATTCAAGGACTTATCAAGCGTGACTTTCTTTCGCCTAGCGAGAACTTTAGTGCTTCAGCTGGCCTCCACATAAAAACAGTCCTCTACTTTTATGAAATATGAACTGCCAAAACTGACGTGGGTATTTACTTTTAAGAGCAATTAATAATAAATATGTAGCACCACTTTCAATTGATTTTCTTCACAAAAATTATGTAAGTAGTATGGTTTTCAAACCAAAAAAAAAATCTCCCTAGTGTATATAATCATTCTCGTAGCAGCTATTTTATATATCTACTTTAGCGTTTAAAATGCTACACTTAAATTCTTTTCTTCTTTACTTTAAATTGCAAAATAGTAGGTACTTTAAGGACACTGCGTGCAGAGCCGCCTTTCAGCAAACTTTCGTAATAGAGTAAAGTCACTTGTCAACATTCTTTCACATAAACTTTGAAGCTGCAAAAACAATTTAAGAGCAACTTAGCCAACATGCTATCACAATTTCAAACTAAAAACAAACTACCCAACAAACGCTGGAACAAAAATTTTCAAACGTTTGAGAAAATCGTACTTCTCAATTTGATTTTCAGCATTTAAAGATTTTCTTAAATTTTTCTCAAACATTGTTTACCAATTTAAGAACGGGTTGAGAAATATTTGAGAAAAAATTTGTTAGCATTCCAAACCGTTCCATCTGTGTCAACATGGCGCAGATGTCGAGGTCCATTGGTAGTCTGCTACAACAGTTGCAAAATGGCTCTTCGACCACGCGGTCGCTGTTATTCGCAATTTGTCTTGTTTTACATCAACCGTATTTTTCTTTGTTAAACTAGCTGAATAAATAAGCTATTAAATAAACTTAAACTGCATAAATGAAAATTCCTTTCCTATAAAAACTGTGTTTCTTCTACATGTATCATTGGCAACACTATACAAATATTTCAATGAGAGTAAATGGACTTCATTTCGTTTCGTTCCACTCACGTTTGAGAAAAAGTTGAGAATTTGTTATTTCTCAATTTGAAAATAAACGAAAACTTCATATTGAAAAAGTGCCTTTTAATTTGAGATTTGAGAAAAGGACTGATTCTCAAATGCATCTCAAATTGAGATTTAACAAAAATGTTTATTGGGTAAAAGTAAATGCAGCAAGAAAACATGTGCGTGAATATAAGTGTGTAAATGTTAACTTTTCAGTGCATGCATTGTAGGAAATAAAGCGCTACATAATTTTAGTTTGAAATTCCTAAATTAAGTACTTACCTTGATTAGATTTATTCGTATGTTTTGTTAGTAACACTGAGTGAATTAAAAACTTGTTTCCAATAATTTCTTTTTGTTTGGCTCCGTTACCGCCTTTGAGATTTTGACCGAGTTCAATAAAGTACGCCAGTCATTTCTATCTCGTGCCAACTGACGACAGTCAAAAACAGCCACTCGAAGATTTTACGACGATTTAGGAGATTTTATTTCGGCGTTTTCGAGACTTATAGTAACTGGTTCGTGCTTTTTGCTAGAGTCTTCGCGACATTTTATGTTCTTAAGTTTCTGACAAATATTCTAGTTTTTGACAAATATTCAAATTTAAAAGTAAACAAAATTTTAATCAAGCTCTTTTGACCCTACTTGGCTAGCAAAAAGCAGCTTGGTTGCCATGTAACCAGCAGCATGCTCGAAATTGGGGGCTGTGTGGTTATATGCAACCGGCACACAAAATCACAAATTAATTGCAGCACAACAAGTGAAAACTCCACAAAAGACAAACGCATGCACACTAGACTGCACCACTCCCCATACAAAAAAAAAATCGGTACTATTTTTCCATTGGAATTATTAAATCTATTATATTTAAAGACGTCCACCAAAATATTTCGGAAAAATATTAAGATTTAAGTGAGCTGGACCGATTTGAAAATACCTCCAAAAATGGAGTTTTTTGTGAATAAAAATAGTCAAATGGAAAACGGTTTTAGCTTAAAATATTTGCATAAAAATATTAAAAAAAAAAAACGAAAAAAAAATTTTGAACAGAATCGTAATGATGAGATTTTTGATGCTATTTTTTAACTTTTTTCAAAGATTGGCATAGGAAAAACTTGAATAACTGAACCTAAACTCTTCCGATTTAGACTTAGGAGGTGTCATTGGAAAGGTATTTTCTCACTCTTTTTTTCTCTCTTTCTTTGCTAATAAACTCATTCAAAGGATGGAAGAGAAAGGTAGGATGAACGAACGTCATTCAAATTTGACTTAAGATTCGTTGGTATTCGAAAAAAACAAAATGGGGCACGAATGACGTTTTGGTGGCCAGAAATAAAAAATAGTGTGAAAATACCTTTCTACTGAGATCCCACATGTCTAAATCAGAACATTTTTGAAACAGTTATTCAAGTTTTTCGTAAACCAATCTTTAAAAAAAGTAAAAAAAGCATCAAAAATCTCATTTTTACGATTCCGTTGAAAATATTTTCAAATATTTTTATGCAAATTTTTTAAGCTTAATCTAGTCTGTCATCTGAGGGTACTTTTTTTAAAAAGTTCTTTAAGAAACTATTTCTATTCACAAAAAACTACATTTTTGGAGGTATTTTCAAATCGGTCCAGCTCGCTTAAATCTTAATATTTTTCCGAAATATTTTGGTGGACGTCTTAAAATATAATAAATTTTGTAATACCGGCGGAAAACCGCAACTTTTTTTGGTGATGCAGTCTAATGCACACATATGTATGTATGTACATATGTATGTAAATTAGACCGTATCACTATATATGGGCTAAAAAAATTTGATTTCTCCCCAGCCATTTTGAGCGCTCTCTATGAGAGTATTACAAGAGTGTAATTTGTTTCGGCACCCTGTATAAAGTAACTTTTT
>NW_016185596.1:0-4864 GCF_001687245.7 Rhagoletis zephyria | reverse complement strand
AACTCTAAAAGGCAGAAGCGTTGCATTTGATTCAACTTCGATTGGATCGTAGAGCATTGTTCACAGCCATTGTCTCATTTTATATGCAAGTACTCGTATGATATATGTGCGTATATGTATGTGTGTGTGTTTACTGGGAAATTAGGAATTTCGAGAGATTTTATGTCTAGGTATAATAACTTCTTATTCGATTTTTTCTTTTAGAATTTTTTTAATATAAAAAAATAAATTTTTGGTAGGTGTTGAGAAATTCGGCATATAATTTATTACTTTAATTAGCAAAATTTATTTTTTTATATTTTTCAACATTTGCTCATAGTTTTCTATAAAATTTACAATATATGATATTTCGGCAATTAAACTGTGTACATTATTATGTACATATGTAATTAGGTGCTACAAGCTGTTTGCACCGCCTATGTTTAGACACAAAGTATGTTTGTATGTTCATGCAGCGCCATATATATGTAGTTATGTACGAATGTCACTTGATTCTTGTTGCTGCTGGCATTGCAATCACAATCCTTAGCCATGTTTTCTATGTGCCATACCATATGTTTTGACATGTGAGTAATTCTTTTATATACATCTTCACTTGAGCATACCATAAATGCCTAACGAAAGATGTAACCAGTTTTTCCACTCGTTTTTTGTTGTTGTTGTTATTGTATGCTCATTTTAACCATTGACTTGTGCTTAAAATTAGCCAATCGATGAAGAAGTTCAACTTGATGTACACGCGCAAAAGCAATAAAACTAAATAGATTTGCAGAGGTTTGCGCAGATTTTAGGTTGTTGCTTGCCAATTGCCAATAGCCAATAGCCAATTGTCGATTGCATTGACCGATACAGCAAAGTTCTGTTGTTGGTACATAGCCCGTTAAGTACAAAGTTTGTTCGGGTCGTCGGTTGAGATGCCTGCATTTTTAATAACTCAATAAAGTTTAAAATAATTTCATTCGAAGGTCAACATGTTCTTTAAATTCACTTTTTATTCACATTTGCATGTGATGTTTAAGCAAAAGCGGTTAGTTACAAGACGAACAGAACTTAATGCTGTTGCATGTGTACATACGCGTATATGAGGATGTATCTATACATAAGTTTATATACAATACCCAGTGGTGCCTTCAGCCGTGAAGTATAGCCAGCCTACACAGTAAGGTTCATGCCATACAACCTGTAATACCAACTGATTTACTTTGCCTTAAGAAGATTCGACTTCAGGAAAATAACACTGGATCACTAATTTGTGTTTTTTTGTTAACTGGATAGCCCTATCGGAATCCGATATAGAATCGCACATTGATTCCGAAAATCTAGTTAATTTTCTTATGGATTTTTCAGCTTAAAAAAGAGTTTCCACTTCATCACGAACATTAATTTTGAATAAATCAAACAATTTTAATATGAAGTACGACAAATGCAAGCTAAAAAAATTTTCAATAAATCGTGCATACACCTCATTACTGATTTTTTTTTTAGGAAAAAAAGAATAAAATTCAAAATGCAACAGGGAAAAAATTAAAAAAAAAATAACAGGTTCTGTGTAAATGAATTATATTTGCGTTAAAGTTTGTTCCATGCACTACAAAAAAAAAAAATCCAGCTATTAAAATAACAGCCACCAAAGCGCCTTAAAGCGCTACGAAAATTTCTTCCGATGGATATGTATGCAAGAAACGTCGCATGCAACACTGCCATTAGGCATAACGCGACCAAGAAATGCAAGCATCCACATATCGGTCCCTATAAAATCTTGAGCGAGCTTACTGAGTTACTCACCCGCACTACCAACTCCAAGCTAATGAGGAATGGTCATTGCATACTGTTAGGGAAAGAGGATTAATTCATGTCTTCGCGGATGGATAGAAACTCGACAAAGAAGTTGGAGGTGCGGTTTGTTCGGAACAATTAGGAACATAATTCAGCTTCCGCCTTTTTGACTACTACAGTGTTTTTTTTCAGGCGGAACTGATACGATTTCCGGTGATGGTATCTACATTTTCTCTGGCAGCCAAGTGGCTATTAATTTTCTGAGACAAATGTGGCACACTTCAAAAGTAATTGCTTTGTGTCGCCGATCTTTTAACGAGACATTCGTGACGCACATTCTCTGTGTATCTGGTCAAAGCGGCATTTTGGGAAATTGCAAGGCTGACGAACTCGTACGTGATGCAGATATAAGCGATACTCTTGGCATTCCTTTTCAGGCGTAGATGCTAAACGAAATAAGTCTCTACTCAACTCAACCTAATACGGCAGAGCATTTACATATCTAGTAATTGGAGTTCTGTCCGAACATTTTCTGATCGGATTACCGGCAACAAGACTGGGCGCATCCAGGAATGACTACTGCAGAAGCTGCATAGATGAGGACGCTGAAGAAACTATCCAACATCTTCTCTGCTATTGCACGGATCTATCAAAACGGAGATAAAAGCTCTTGCCACTTATTTCTACATTGACCTCAAAAAATGGGATTTTAGAAGCACCAAATAGTTTATAGGGGAACGGAGATAAATGCAAACTTCATGCAGTGCCAAAAGGGGACCTGGGACTAAGTGTGTCCACATACGACTGCCACACAACCTAACCCTATCCTTTGGCAGGAGATTTCAGGTAATATGGATGGCTTGAAATTGCCTAAAGCAATCAGGCACTGGTCACTTCGGAACGAATCGTAAAATAAAATCATCATAAACATGAACACTTCGCATACTAAATTCGCTAAATGCTAAGGCAGTACAAATTCATGTTCAGTTCTAGATTGGTCATGCCTATACCAAAGAAACTGCTGGGTAGTTGCCTAAGTGCATTTTGATAGTATAATTGTATTCTTAAAGAACATATTTGATTAGCTTATAGTTTGCTGTTAAAACGCCATAATGATCCATTTAACTCTGGCAGCTTTCAATTTGCATATAAACTAGTTGCTGCAAGTTGTTTTTTTTAACGTTTTTTATATATTAAATTAAAAAATCATGTTTGCTCAATAACAATATGAATTCCAACGACAATGGTAGAAAATGATGCAAAATACATCTATTATTGTTGTACGATAGTACCGGTTATTCAGCCTGGCTAGGGCAAAAGGCCTTCTGAGAAGCAATTGGCAGTATTGAGACTGATTGTAATCCATGGGTATTTAGTATGATGGAAAGCTCTAGATAAAAGGAATAACAGAAAATTAATAGGTAGGGGAAGTGCAAAGACTCGTATGTACGCGTGGATTTCGGGCATACAGCAATATCAATATTGAAAATGTTCTTGACAAGCGTTTACAAATTAAAATTTCATATGAAAAGTACTACGGAGATGAATGCAGGTTTGTTTTATTAGAGGTCAGTTTGGGTTGAAAGATGCCGAGTTCGCGTACTAGTTGCCAAGGGAAGGGCCACCACCTGTCCTTTTAGTACCTGAACGATTTTGTGCAAAATCAGGGACCGAACATAACAGTTATTGATGAAAACTGTCATAGAAAAATTCACTATGAAATAAATGTTCTACAACTAAGTTATACATACCAATCCATTTCTATTTTCACCGAGACTCAAATATGAAAATAAACTTTTATTTGCGGTTTTTATGCAAAATTAAAACAAATAAGAATTATTTTTTATTTTTGTATTATATAAACAAAACTTTTAAGTTTTTATATTATATGTCTGAGATAACAGTTATTGAAGACTTTTATTTATAAAAGTCATCAATAAAAATCAGTCAGCGCCTTTTACTTCTAAAAGTCAACAATACAAATCCGTCTCCGACTTTTATTTTTTAAATCATTCGTATAAAAGTCATTAACCTTTTTTGCAGTTAAGTTTACTACGACTTATATAAATGACTTTTATAAGTATGATTTAAAAAAGAAAAGGTCAGTGACTGATTTTTAATTATGACTTTTGTAAATAAAAGTCTTCGATAACTGTTATCTGAGTCACATAATTTGAAAATCAAAAATAACTGTTATTTAGATAAAAATCAAAAATAATTGTTATTTGGGATTTATAAAATAAAAGCCAGAAATATTATTGTGGGCCCGTTGTGATACCACGCGGATAATTAGAACTCTCCGACTCGTTTGGATTTTGCGAAACCCAGAAGTTGCCGTATGCCAACTTCGGCTATGTCGGTTAGGTCTTCAAGGAATCCTGAAACCATAAACTTTTGTCTTCTTCTACAAATTGCGGGCATTCGCATAACAGATGCCGCAAGGTTGCTGGTTCTTCTTCATTTCTGCAGCTTCTGCATAAGTCATTATGCGGGACCTCAAACCTCTCCGCGTGCCTTCCATGTTTTTAACATGACCACAGCTGCGGCTAGGTCCCCTCTGCTCAGCATGAGGAAATTGTTCGACCGCTTTTTGTCCCATTTTGGCCATCTATGCTTAATATTGTTGCAAGTGGTGAGGCTATCTCACCGGTCCCTTGCTTGTTTAAGAAACAGATCGCTTAGAATGAGCTTGAAGGTGGCGAGCGGCATGCCGAATCGCTTCCAGGCCTGCGAAAGTGGAGCGGATGTGCCCTCTCTTGCAAGTTCGACGGTCTTTCCATTGCCTGGTATGTTCCCGAAACCTATACCAAGTGAAGCGCAGAGTGCTCAGCCATGTCGTTTAGAGATCTGCGACAGTGCGCTACGGTTTTTGAACTGCATGTGACCGAGCCGAGCGCTTTGAGTGCGACCTAGCTGTCCGAGTAGATGAAGAATTGGTTGGGTAAGTGAAAAGATATTTCCAGCCCCAGCCGGGCTGAGAAGATCACTAAAAAAAATAAAAGATAAAAATGAAAAGATAAATATAAGTATAATATAAAGATAAAAAACGATAGAGATAGAGAAAGTGATAGAGCCAAAGAAGATAATC
>NW_016185595.1:0-4864 GCF_001687245.7 Rhagoletis zephyria | reverse complement strand
CTTACTTGTTTATTTTGAAATCAAAAAATATTTAAAGGTCGCTCAAAGCACTGAAAGTTGCCATATATTTTGTATGGGAAGATGGTATAGAATTATTGAAAATCAATATTTTTCGATCAGAAAACTCTGCTTCTCTTGAGGAGATTCCAAATAATAATACCCAACTATTTATTTTACCATTTTTTAATACTAAAGGTTTTTTATTGGTCCCCCCATTGCATTCTCTGGGGTTCTTGGCGGGCCTATCAAATATAGTAACTATAAAAAAACTTTATAAGTAAACAATTCGGTATTGTTATTGGGAATCTTCTGCAAATAAGCAGAGTTTTCCGCAGGGTTCGTATTTGCACACACATGCTCTGCTCACACACACGCCAGAAACACATTCAACTTGCACTCACTGCTCATACACATGTGTGTGCATAAGTGGAAAACAAACTCTACTCACAGAAAAGTGTGTGCTGTTTGTTATTAAGCACATGCACATGTGTGTGAGCCGATTTTTGTACAAATTTCAGCCCATGCACATGCACATAATATATTCTTAAAAGAATTTGTTTATTAAACGTTATTTTTTGAAAGACAATTCAATAAAAAGTGAGATGTTGTTTGTTTTTTATATGACAGAAAACATATTAAAAAATTATTTTAAGATTTGAGTTAGAATTCGAAGTGTATAAGTTTCTCTACGCATAGCACACACATGTGCGTGTGCTTTACATTAATAAAAAGAAAGTACACACATGTGCCCGTGCTTTTTACCAAACGGCACACACATGTGATGTGAGCAAATTTTTAATTTTTTATATGCACAGCACACGTGTGTGAGCTTAAAATGTTAGGATGTGCTGCACATGTGTGTGCAAATACGAACCCTGGTTTTCCGATCGAAAAACATTGATTTTTCAGTATTCTATACCATTTCTACGAAAATTTGTTTTTCTTCCCATATAAAATACATAGAAAACTTGGAGCGCGACACCTAAATATTTTTTTATTTCAAAAAAAAAGCAAACAGGGATATATTTTTTTTACTTTTTCACGTTCATTCTTGGACCACCCTAATGTACATACGTCTCAAACACTGAAAGCATGACCTCCATTTATCATAACAACATCGATTTGGTTTCTTGCTGTTCATTCTAGACACCGCCCCGTAGCTTTATATATCGTTTTACGCTAGAACATAGTTCTGGATTCTACCGAGTTTCGGGACCCGGCGAAAGCGATGAATCACCGTCTCTCATCGAGAATTTCGTCGGTGAGCATCATATTTCCGACAGTGGGACCAGAGATCTCGCAAATGGGGCAGCGCTCGTATCACACAAGCGGGTTTTCTATGGCTTTATGTTTGTCGTAGCTTTTTGTTAGTTTTACATTTCTGAGCCAACGTGTTGAACATATTTCATACTACTAAGTATAGCCGAGTTGTCTAAAGAAAGTGACAAAGATTCTAGAATTTGCCATTCTAGTACGTTTGGTTGCCGCCTATGCAGCCTGGTTTCCAAAGAACCTTACAACGTTAATTGTCAAAAATGAATTGTCAATATTTTTAGGGAGATTTTTTCTAAGCGGATATCTCTGCTTTGAAACCACAGAGCCATTTGAGGAGAGCTCTATGTGCTTCCTTTTCTCTTTTTTTTTGAGAGAGTCCAATAAAGAGTACAGTTTGGTGTAAATGCAAACACCGATGTAACGAAAAAGCGACCGAAGAAGTAGAGGAATAATTCTGCGACTAAGATTAAGATTAAGATTAAAATTTAAATTAAAATTAAAGTTGAGATTGAAATTAAAATTAAAATTAAGATCAATATTAATATAGAGATTAAGATTAAGATTACGATTAAGATTAAAACTGAGATTAAGATTAAAACTAAGATTAAAATTGAGATGAAGATTAAGATTAAAATTAAGATTAATATCAAAATTAAAATTAGATGAAACGAAAGATTAAGGTAAAGAAAAATATGAAGATTAAGAGCAAAATTAAGATTAAGATTAAGGTTGAGAATGAACTTGAGATTAAGACTGACATTGAGATTAATATTAATATAATGATTCCTGTTTATATATGTAGAAAAGTACTCATTTAATATAGAGAGCTGGGTGGGATCCATAGCCAAAATTTTTTTTAAATATCACAAACATACAATAGTTGAGCTTTAAGTTTAGTTTGATGAGCATTTATTGCGAATTTCATAATTTCACATTTCAACATTTTACATTAAAAGCATCAGCGCAACTAAAGTCCTTAAACGCACCCGAACGTTTCCCGCAGCTCAATATTGTAGAAAGTTTTCGAAAAAGTTTCGCTGCATCCCAAACTGACCCGCCGACCCACGCCTGCTGTGCAGCTGCTCAGCACACAAAGCGGTTCAACTTTTAGCTTCACAGTAGGCATACAAATCAAATTTCAAATTCCTTCGCCCACACCTAGTATTGCTGGAAATTATTTTCATTTATTGTTGTTCGCAAGTTTAATGCGCTTCGCTATGCATGTAAATCAAATTAAATTAAATTTTGCTATTTCAATGAAATATTAACTGCACTTTATGTAAAATAAATATCAAGCAGCAAACACTAATAAACTGTGCGGCAAAATTGAAATCCACTTTGAGGCGTAATTTACTCAAAAATTTAAGTCCGCTTCAGTGAAGTCCATTCAAATTTAAATTTCCACTTTTGCAAGCCATTGCAAGTGACTTCAATACGCCTTACCCCAAAGCCTTGACGTACAAAAAAAAGTTTTTGCTTAATTTTTGTTCAAACTTGCACAACATAAAGTTTGTCTGTGTTGCCAAAAGATACTCGTACTTATATATGTATGTAGGGAACGATTTTTCGTAAAATTTTCGTGCGCCTCCATGAAGTGAAGTTATTAAGTTTGTAGTAATGTATTGAGTAAGCGATTGAGCGATGAGCGAACAAGTGAGTTTGCCTTGAAATATGCATGAATGCCTTTTCAATAAACCTTCATTATTAATTTCACATTTTAGACACGCAAACAATTGGCATTTGGCCAGCAAGTAAAATTGTAAAGTTTGCAAAAAAGTCACAGGGTTAAAGGAAGGAAAAATTAGGCAAAACTTTTGAGCGTTGGATGGCTATATACACGGCTACTTATTGATAGATAAATGTGTGTGTTTGTAGGTACTTTTTAGGTCTCGAAAATATCGGGATTCTTGGTATCAAATTAAAGAGAAAATTTTGTAAAATTTAAGCAGGTTCAATGTTTTGTTGCATAAGGACTGGTAAGTATGGAAAATGTCCTTTAAAAATTTCGCAATATTTGTTTTGGAAAAAATTAGATTTTAAGGACTCATATAAACTCGATAACATTCACGAATTTCGTCCTTCTAACTTTATCAGCTTAAAAAATTACCTATTCGTCCTTGTGAATCCAAAAAATTTTAATTTTTCTTTTAATTCTAAAGAAGGTGCCTCTTCCATTTGGTACCATATTTTTAATCTAAATACATTGCATTGAATTTTTTAAATATATTTTGGAATTAATCATATCTTTGAAATTACAAAGTCCTTTAAAATAAATCCTGACGTCAGAGAGAAAAAATAAAAACGCCACTTTAAATTAAAAAGCAGGTTTTATACCCATTTATTTCCCCTAGTTTGCTGGTAATGTTAATGTATTTAGGAGAGCTTCTCAAACAATTTAGAAACAATATTTTCGATTTAAGTTGTTGAAAATAATAAACATATAAATCCCGGGACTAATCCCGGGGAATCCCGCGATTGTGATAACGACATATCGAAAATCCCGGGATCATGATAAGCGAAAACATTAACATCCCTAGTAGGTACATTACATAAATGTGAAGTCCTAGATACATATATGGAGAGAAAAAGTGCACGGGCCACACAAAGCGGTGCTAAAAGTTGGGTTTTCATAGTAGTGAATTAAAAATTTACATATATGTAGTTTCACAAGTTTTTCGTTTGTCGCCACATGCTGTGGTGACCACCCCTGTATGAAATGAGAACCGAAATATTGGCATTTTAGAAATTAAATTCCCTTAGACAAAAGGTTTTAAAATAAATATGTTTTCAAAACATCTAAATCTGATTAATAAATTTTTTTTTACTATGTATGATTAATTAAAAAAGTTTTATATGGAAGAAAATGCGCAGCACTCAGTCAACCAAAAAAATTGTCAAAACTCAATGGCATTTTGTAGCCACTTGAAATTTGTACTTTACTGTATTATTAACTTATACACTGCATGTCATAAGGATAGCACACCCCTTTGTTGACTTTTTTTTTAATTTATTTACAATTTTAGAATCGAATTTCACGTTAAATATGTTGCACTTTTATAAAAAAAAATGTGAATTTAAACAAACAACATACGTGAGGATCGAAGGGTGTGCTATTCAAACCAGCTCAATCAAGTTAGCGGCGCTAAAATGAAAAAATGAAGAAAAAATTTGTTCGTATTATTGTGCTCATTGTGTGCTATTTTCGGCCACTTTTCGTTTTTTTTGTGCTCCGACCATTTGGTAAATAATTAAGACTTTGCTAAGTTAACCGTAACTTAGCAAAACATTCATTCAATGAAGTATTTTTACTACTTTTCTGGGCTTATTTTTTTGTGCTTTTTATGGGCTTTAAAAATATTGCCCGGTTAACATTGAAAAACCGTTTGACGCCACGCTAGCTAACCCACTTCTTAAACTTTGGTCGAACACGNTATTGAGGAATTACGTGCTATTTTTGGGCTTTTTAGAGTCACCAAAATAATTATAGGAGCTCATCCAGTGTCCGAGATAATTAAGACTTTGCTGGGTTGACTGTAACTCAGCAAAACATCCATCCAGTGAAGACTTTTTACTGCTTAATTGGGTTTAT
>NW_016185594.1:0-4864 GCF_001687245.7 Rhagoletis zephyria | reverse complement strand
GACATCAGACAACAAAGTCAAGCACAAATCCCCGTTGGCAAATGCCTTCGACGATGGTATGTCAGCACTCAGCTGCAACTGTTTGGGAGAGGAAATGGAGTAATGCTAATGTTTGCATTGTTAAGAAGTTGAAGTGCGAAAACAATGACAGCTGCAGGCGGCCGCCACATTGCAGTGCGTTGACTTTGTTGCCACTGCACGCTGCAAAATGGCTGCGGGTAACCACACAAGTAAACTCATCCACGATAGAGGGCAAAGAAAAGCACTCGAGTTGCATAAGGAATGGTAAGAGACTTATGTATGTATGTGTAGCTCTTGCGCGCTCCAAGTAGCAATCACACTTGTACTTGTAGGGGTTAAGCGAATGTCATGCAAGTATACTCGTATTTGTGTGGACGTAATGCAAATTTATTGGCATTTTGCAACTTTTAAATTGTTTTCTTTTTCTTCATAAGATCGCCTCCTACAGATTGGGCTTCGTTAGTGAAATTACTCCCAAGAGCTCAACTTTTCTATGACTTTTGTTGTTCATGTTGGTCCCAAATCGTCTGACCTTAAGGTTTGTGCTGAAGATATGGGCCATGGCTGAATTACGCTGGGTAAATGNATTAGTTGAATCAAATACATACATATGTATGTATGATTTTATAAAGCTAAATTTTATACCAAAGTACATATTAGTTTTTCATAAAAACTACTCAGACAGAATTTGCTGTAAAATTAAGTCATTGGTTAGTAGCCCTTAATTTCTAAGCAATGTTGTCTATAACATTACTAGTAAGTACTTACACAAATGCATTTATTAGTAGTATACATACATATATACATATGTATAAGCTATCTGCCATTGCAAGCGCAAATGATTGAACATGCAGCAAAATCCTTGTTTTATGTCCCAACCATTACAAACTAAATAAATGCTAACGAACTCATTCAATATATTTTGAAATTGAAAAGCAGTGCTGTACATATGTACATACTTAGTACTCAATGGCGCACTTAAGCATTGTTGTTGTGTTTGTTCACTGCTCGTCTTGTGGTATTAGTATTTTTTATGCAGTTGCAGTTGCACTGAAATTACGATTTCCATTGTTGATTATTTTTCTTTCTTTTTCGTTTTGGTTACTTCTTGTAACTGACAATGACACATCACTGGCGCTCAACCGTAAAATTCGACATAAAAATGCTCCACTTTATTTTACTTTTGTTTGTCTGCCCATGTCTCCATCCCATCTATCGACAAAGTTACTTATACGCCCTGTTGGCTAATATGCGGTTGCTTGCATCTGCCGCTTATTGTTGTCATTGGCTGGCGTCATTGTCGCCACAGTCATGTCATCGCCTTTGTCATTTTAACATTTGCAATGTGTTTGAGCGTGAAATGTGCATCGTGTTTTGAGATTTGCACGAATTTGAAGGCGAGCGCACTGCTGCATTCGATGCGTTGATAATTAGTCTAGACAAGTGGTAGCGTTGTGTTAGCGACTATGCGCCATGCGTAGGGAAAACAAGGGCGACAATCGGATCCATGCAACAATTAATCAGGAAGAGGGAGGTGAGTAGCTGATTTCTATCTAAGGATGTACACTAGAGCGGTTCAATTTATGTATGCGGGGAAAATTTTTCATTCTAGAAAACGGGGTACCCTCTTAATTTTTTCCTTTTAATATTTGTAATATCTACGTAAGGTTTAGTACCAGCATCACTTTCGGCAAGAGGAAAAATTATAAAGGGTGCCCCAAAGCCTATCTCGGAATTTTTTTTGGACCACTCTAATGTACACACAGAACAAAAACAACAAGGGATGACGGAAACTCGTTCCGCATTACATCGCGACAATCGATGTTTATGGAATTGCGCGAAATATTCGTACTTTACTAGACGGTTTTGGTTTACGAAGCTGAGCATTCACACGCATTCCGTTTGTCGTTTTGATAAGCTGTTTGTGCATTTAAATAAACATTGCCAAAATACTTCAGAAAAATTTGAGAATTTACGGTGGATTGATTCCAATATACCTCCAGAAATGTCCTTATATTGATTCGATTAATACATTTTCTTTACTACTTTAATGCAGACCTTCTTGGCTAAAACTTTTCTTTCATATGAGGTGTTTTTGTTTTGAATAAAAATTTTTTAAACTAATTTTATTAAAAAAGAAATTGATTTTTGTAGGTACTTTAAAATTGGTCTCAAAATAAAATAGATATTATAAATAAAATAAAAACGAACGAACGAACGAGAGTGATGCACCCTAATATTCATATCGAGGGCTTGTATTCAATACAACTTGATGCTAGAGCCAAAATATAATTTTTCTACAAAAAAGAAATCATATTTGCGAAAAAACAGCTCGATTGTGGTTCAAAGTGCCCATTTTCTTGTGAAAAAGTATGAAAGAAGAAAACATAGTTTTTGCAATATTTAATTTCGAAAAAATTTTCATAAAAATAAATAAAAGATTTATAAAAAACAAAATCTATAATTTTACCATTCGATCTTGAAGTGCCAACAATTATTAACATTTGAGTAAAAAATTGTTGAAATCCATTATTTTTCAACAAAGTTATTGGCACTTAAAAAAAATCAACAAATATCGACTTTTATCTAAAAAACCAAGTATTTACAATATTTTCGAGCCAAAAAAACATAGGGTCTCATTACTTGAACCAACAAACTTTCATCGAAATTAAAAATCATGCCGGTACTTGATCGGTTGTCTTGAAATGGAAAGCATTCGTTAAATTGTTATTTTTTCGGACAAATTTAATCGCTGTTTCGAGGTTTGTAAGTAAAAAATAGCTTTATGACCTTTTGAAATTTTTCATGATGTAAAAAAATTAAATCTGAAAACAACCGTTATACCAGTAATATGATCGAAATGATGAAATAGAAATCCAATTTTAACGGTTAAATTGTGGTCCCCGGTATCTAGAAGCGCCTTGTAAATCTAAAACCATATAATCTATATATATAATACGCGAAGGGATTTTTCGTTCAGGATAAAAGATCTGTACCATTCACCCGATTTTCAAAAATGGGATGTCAGATTAAAGCGCTTGGTCTATAGATGTGCAAACTGGTCTAGATTTCCCACCTGTTGAAAATTTAAATTCATATGATTTAATAGTCGATGCCATCAAATCCGCACCGTTCCTTCGATTTTTCAAAATGAGGCGTCAAACTAAAAGCCTTGGACTGTAGAAGTGCAATAAGGTTTTACTTTTTGAAAAAAGTTGAAACCTTTTAAAAAATTATGTTCAAATTATTTAAAAAAATAAATCAATTATTACAAACTGGGTATCAATAGTAATGGTTTTGTAAATCTTTGTTTCTTAGATGAACTATAAGAGGGTTGCCACTTGTTTAGAAAATCATATTAGGTAAGAGTAATGTGTATCACCATATGGGTGCCAAACGAAAGGAGTTTCAGAAAGTAGTAGTTTGAAAATATTTTGAAAAGGGTTGCCACCTGTTTTGAAGTATCGAATTTAGTTTACTTATACATAAGTAAAACGAAATATAAAAATATGGAGGGTAAAGAAATCTTTTGTTTGAATGCCAAGAATAATTTAGAGGTTTTGGAAGAGAGTTGCCACCCGTCTGAAAGGTTAAATTCAAATTATTTTATAAGTTAAATGAATTACTAAAATAAGGGTATCAATCGTAGGGGTTTGAAATTTTTTTTTTATTTCTGAACTGTATTTAGCGGGTGTGCCACATGTTTCAAATTAAAATTCCACTTAATTTATCAGTTAATTAAAATATGTATCGCAGTTTCTGGGGAAGGAGAGTTAACAATCATTAAGCTTAAAAATACTTTTGAAGAGGGATGCCACCTGTTTGAGAGGGCTCGCTCAATTAATTAATTCAAAAAGAATATGAAATATATAAATACCGTATTCAAACGAAAGTATTGTAAGAAATCTTTAGTTTGAACATTTCGAATGTTTGCAGGTAGTTGCCACGTATTTAGAAAGTTACATTGAAATTATTCAGTAAGTTGGATGAATTATTAAAAGATGGGATTACATCTAAATTGGTTTGAAAGGGATTTATCCGTGACCTTTATTTAGGAGGGTTGCCATTTGTTCGAATAATCAAATTCGAATTAGTTCATCAGTTTATTGAAATCCATGTGTATCACCATGTCAGACGAAAGAGATTTAAGAAGATTTTATTTTGAGAATACTTTTGAAAAGGAATTTCAAANCCATGTGTATCACCATGTCAGACGAAAGAGATTTAAGAAGATTTTATTTTGAGAATACTTTTGAAAAGGAATTTCAAAAATTAAACTTCAAACTAAAAGATGTGTGATAACAAAATATTGCGAATTTGTTTTGGTGATAAATTATTATTAGATTCTCCTCGAAGTCTCGAAAATTTTGGCAAAGTTTGGCTAAGATAAAATTGTTACAGAACGAAATTATCATATATGTATATACAGTCGACATATTGCTACACACGTTTCGTTGTCTGCGAAGTTTACTTTTTAAAAATATATAATATTCGTACATCAATAATGATTTTGATTGCTTACATGCCAACATACTGGATATACATTTTTTATGCTTTCAATAGTTTGTGTAAGTTGTAAATGCCTCTTGGCTTACGAGGCTTGCTGACATCCATGGCCTTAAATTAGTAACACAAGTTTCAGCTGGTAATGCGACAAGTTGATAAAATTGTGATTTTCAGTCGATTACACAAAGTAAACTATGCAGCTCATACTCTCGTACATTGGAAACGTGTATACACACACAAAACATAAAGTGAGCAAAAATGACGCGACTAGCTAAATCGACTTTGTTTGCGTTACTAGCATTCCAAAAACTTCTCGCTTCTCATTTTACTTGGTGGG
>NW_016185592.1:3861-4864 GCF_001687245.7 Rhagoletis zephyria | reverse complement strand
ACACGTATGAAGTTTCGTTAAGATATATGCATTTTTAATCGAGTTATGGTGTGTACCGACGGACGGACGGAATAATATATTTCTTTTTTCATTCTGAGCAAGTATGTATACATTTGTTTATATCTATCTCGATTGGTTTTGGCTGTTATAAATAACCGTAATGTGAACAAAGTTATAATATAATAAAATAGGCGTATATTTTTTCGGTATAGAATAATCCTAGTTGGTGAGAGCATAAAAACTTCGACTTTACTTTTTCACATGCATTTTTGGACCACCATAATGTGCATGCCTTCACTCATTCACACATATGTACAGGCATAAATATGTATTTACCCTATACATATGCCCGTACAACTATGTTAATAACAATTTGTTAGTATGCATTTTTTAAATGCTTTATACATTTATACATTTATGAGTCGTATACATTTATACATTCCTACCCTAATACATATACATATGTAGTGTATATACTCACAGTGCACAATTAGCATTACTCGCTTGCTGACCGTTGGTGGAATGCCATTTGAAGCGATGCACAAGTATGCGCCCATATTTAAACGTTTCACCTTCGATATGGTCAAGTAGGAGCCATTGTAGGCGATCACTGAAATGAGAGGAAAAATTATTAGTTTTGTAACCAGATAAATACAGGTATGATCGAAAGTATAGTAGACATCGTTTCGTAGTTTTTTTCCCAAGAACATTCAAAATCCCAAACCGAAATGAGAACAAAACATTCGGGAGTATTTTCACAAAAACGAAAGTGAGAACGAAACTATCGAGAGCGTTCTCAACAGGAATTATATAAGAACAAAATCCTTTGGAATGTTCGGAAACATTTCTAAGAGACCAAATAGGGAACAAAAGTTTCCAGAAATTTCTGCCAAAGAACAAAACGGCAATAAAAAGTCTAAGAATCATTCTCCCTAAAAACAATTCGGAAACCAAGGCCACAGGAATTTTCTGACAGAGAACGAAATGGGAAAACATTTTCTCT
>NW_016185592.1:0-3761 GCF_001687245.7 Rhagoletis zephyria | reverse complement strand
GTTGGAATGGGTTAAGTGGAGGGGAGTTTAGCTTAGTACTTGGCATAACATAACATAACCATAACATAAGAATAAATAACATAACATATGAAGCATAACACACCAAAATATAACATCGCACACTCTTCAGTTGTATTTCCTTTTTATCCCTTTTTTCACCTCTATCTAAATCTTATTTATTTTAATTCATTTTATGCCAAATGATGTTGCCTTTGATGCCACATCAAGTGATATCATGTCATGTGGTGAAATTGGGTGTGGTGAGCTGCGGTGTGGTGGAATTGGGTGTAGGAGTTACGGTGTGGTGAATTTAGGTGTGGTAGATTCAGGTGTGGTGAGTTAAGTTATGGTGAGAAAGTTGAGGTGTGGAGAATTAAGGTGTGGTGAATTTTGGTGTGGTGAGTTGAGGTGAGTTAAGGTGTGGTGAGAAAGTTGAGGTGTGGTGAATTAAGGGTGGTGGATTTAGGTGTGGTGGATTTAAGTGCGGGGGTTAAGGTGTGGCGAGTTGAGGTGTGGTGAATTTAGGTGTGGGGAGTTAAAGTGTGGTGAATTAATGTAATGTTATTTTAGCTCATTCAACTTACATAAACTATCCTTAATTTTATGGGTTGAATTTCAACCGCTGGGCGAACACTAGTTTTTATAATTTTAAGCCAGAAATATCGACTAGTTTTGCCTTAATAATCTTTTTTAAGGCGAAGATAAAATGCGAATACCGAAACTCATAAAATCTGAGATTCTCAAAAACAGAAAACCGAGAATTCCCAAGAAACGTTTTAGAAAATATTTAAAAGAAAAAATATTAATTAGAAGTCGCAAACCGGAATTAATGAAATTTAAACATTTTTTTTAACCCGAAAATCCCAAAAAGTCAATATAATAAAGAAAATGAATTACCAGTTGAATTCTAGAATTCATAAACTACGATATTTGAAACAAATTTAAAAAATTCGCAAAAAAAAAAATCAAAAATTTTTTTGCAGAACCAAAAAATTTAACTAACAATAAAGGTCCGGAGTTTATACAACTACATGAATGACTCTATGACTTAAAGGTATCGTTGAACTTGAAAAATCGAAAAAAAAATCGAAAAGTTTCAAAAAATTTCCGAAAAACTCATAGCAATTCTTTAAGTGTCTAACAGCTTACAAACTACTACTGGCAGGGGCCGGACTTCCATTCTAGAAACGCCTACTCTTTCTGCTGTAGTTGCGATTATCATATTCATATCGAGGAAGCTGACTTTAACTCTTTCACTTTCCCGGCAGATGTGATTGGGAACTTANACTCTATGACTTAAAGGTATCGTTGAACTTGAAAAATCTAAAAAAAAATCGAAAAGTTTCAAAAAATTTCCGAAAAACTCAAAGCAATTCTTAAAGTGTCTAACAGCTTACAAACTACTACTGGCAGGGGCCGGACTTCCATTCTAGAAACGCCTACTCTTTCTGCTGTAGTTGCGATTATCATATTCATATCGAGGAAGCTGACTTTAACTCTTTCACTTTCCCGGCAGATGTGATTGGGAACTTAATATTGTTATAAGCATTGAAGTGGTCTCTATCTTCATATGGCTCCAAAATGGACATTGAAAGAGCATCTAGCGACTTCTTTCAGAAACTGTCTTTAGTGAGATTGGAAGACTTCTACATAATATGTAATATAATATTACTATGGCCGCTGCTGGTAACCGCAGAACACAGGGTTTGCTTAAGCTCTCAAGCCTTCATCTTAAGCTTCCATGGCCTTCAGCCGCCATAAAGACACAAACTTATGGCGTCGAAAAGCTGCAATAAAATATAAAACTGGGAAATTCCACCTGCAGATTAAGGTACTCCTGCATTCATAAAGATCAGCTTAATATCGTGTTATTTTCGACGGAACTATCTCCAAGTAAAGATCCCCTCAAAAGGAGCATGGAAAAGCGGATTTAGCCTTGGATTTGTATTCTGATTCTCAGCTCACATACACCGATGGCTATAAATCGGGTTTGAGGACGGAAAATGGGGNTTGGCGTCGAAAAGCTGCAATAAAATATAAAACTGAGAAATTCCACCTCCAAGTAAAGATCCCCTCAAAAGGAACATGGAAAAGCGGATTTAGCCTTGGATTTGTATTCTGATTCTCAGCTCACATACACCGATGGCTATAAATCGGGTTTGAGGACGGAAAATGGGGTACCTAACCTCCAAAGAGGTCTAATTAAGATCACTGCTGCGTTGTTAACTGAACTTAGACCAATTAGCGAAGATCCAACGGGCCTGATCAATTTTCCTCTCTTCATTCAACTACTAAGATGCTCGAGTGTCACAAATCCAAATCGGGGATAGNTTACCTAACCTCCAAAGAGGTCTAATTAAGATCACTGCTGCGTTGTTAACTGAACTTAGACCAATTAGCGAAGATCCAACGGGCCTGATCAATTTCCCTCTCTTCATTCAACTACTAAGATGCTCGAGTGTCACAAATCCAAATCGGGGATAGTCATGAAGTGCAGAAAAACCTTAAACGAGCTTATAAGGAGGTACGACACAAATATGTATTCCCATGTACGTATATATCTCTGGAAACAAGCCATTACAGTTAGGTCGACAAGTTGACTTGAGTATAGTAATCCATTTCGAGACTACAAAAATACATAACTTTTGTCGGAAGCTTTTTTCTAAAATGGGCTTCCGGTTAAAACAATGCACTTCCGGTCTGTTTAACCCACCTTCCAGTCAAAAACGACCAAAATATAGAGCATCCCCGACTTTGTAATTCATATTTTATTCGGTTTTCCAACAAAAAATTTTCCACTCATTCAAGCAGTCCAGGACAATTTGNGTTTAACCCACCTTCCAGTCAAAAACGACCAAAATATAGAGCATCCCCGACTTTGTAATTCATATTTTATTCGTTTTCCAACAAAAAATTTTCCACTCATTCAAGCAGTCCAGGACAATTTGAAGTTCGAAAGTCATTTCGTGGTTGAAAAAGGCACTTTCGCGAAAAAAGTTTCAAACAAAAGCTACGTGTTTTTATACTCGGCATCCGAATCCGTAGTAAAAACATATATGTTTAAAAAAAAAAGGGGGACTTCCGGTCAGTTTAACCCACTTCCGGTCGGTGATACTACCAAAAGATAGAGCAGCTCCGAGTTTATAGGATAATACCTCCATTTTAGAGGGGTTGAACGGCTGGTCTAGGACACCCTGTATGTATATGTAAATATGTACATATTTCTCCTTTCACTTACCCTCTGAATTATTTGGCAGTGGTATGGGTTCGCCTCCTTCGCGCCGCCACNAAAAAAAAAAGGGGGACTTCCGGTCAGTTTAACCCACTTCCGGTCGGTGATACTACCAAAAGATAGATATAGGATAATACCTCCATTTTAGAGGGGTTGAACGGCTGGTCTAGGACACCCTGTATGTATATGTAAATATGTACATATTTCTCCTTTCACTTACCTTCTGAATTATTTGGCAGTGGTATGGGTTCGCCTCCTTCGCGCCGCCACGTGATGGTCGGCGTTGGTGAGCCAACTGCTGCGCATTTCAACGTAACATTGGAGCCTTCTCGTATCACCATATCGGTGCTGGTTGGATAATCAAGAATATCAGGTGGCACTGTAAACGCAACGAAACGCAGCAAGTGCAACAGTAGCCATGGCAACACAATGAAATCGCGTAAATAAGTGAGTAGCAGCATAAACATTTCATTATTTTGTTGCGAAAGGTGCATTGTTAAAATGTTGGATGATTGTGTTTTTTTTTTTT
>NW_016185591.1:4363-4865 GCF_001687245.7 Rhagoletis zephyria | reverse complement strand
CCGAAAGTCCCATAGTTCCTAAATTAGTCCGGAAAATCCCGAAATGATCTCTAAAGTCCCAAAAATCCAAAACAAAGTCCCAAAAACCCGAAATACGCCCGAAAATCGAAATTATTCCTGAGAATCCCGAAGTAGTCCAAAATTCCTAAAAATATGGAAACTGTCCCGAAAGTCCCGAAATTACTCCCGACAATCTCGAAATAGACCCGAAAGTTCCAAAAATCCTAAATAAGTCCCAGAAATCTGAAAATANTCCCGAGAATCCCGAAAACCTCATAAATCCAAAATAAGTTCCAAAAATCTGGAAATAGTCCCAAAAGTCCGATATAAGTCACAAAAATTTCGAAATTAGTCCCGAATATCCCGATATTAGGTCGGGGAATCCCGAAAGTCCCAAAAATCCGGAAAGAGTCCCGAAAGTCCCAAAAACTAGAAATTAAACCTAAAAATCAAGGAATGAAACCGATTCAAAATAACGTTCCGGTTTGGGTTTCGGTTTTGC
>NW_016185591.1:0-3203 GCF_001687245.7 Rhagoletis zephyria | reverse complement strand
CCTAAATACCTAAGTAAATAGTACTTGGGTATTTTGCAACTCCTAAATACCTAAGTAAATAGTACTTGGGTATTTAGTCATCTCAAAATACTAAGTATTTGTGTATTTAGTACCCAAAGTGGTACTTTAAGTACAAAAGTATTTAGGTGTGCCCATCACTGGTCTAGAGAAAAGACTGCCTTCACTTTGCCAGGCAGACCGTTGTACCATTTTACAGTGATGCCATTCGGTTTGTGCAACGCGGCTCAACGAATGTGCAGGCTAATGGACAAGGTCATTCCCGCTTCTCTTCGTGAATCTGTGTTTGTGTACTTAGATGACTTACTTGTTTGTTCTGTTGATTTTTCGTCACATTTGTGTTTGCTCGAAAAGGTCGCCAAGTGTCAGCGTGATGCCAAATTAACTATTAATGTGGAAAAGAGCAAGTTTTGTTTTAAAGAAGTTAGGTACCTAGGTTATGTGGTGGGCGATGGATGCATTCGCACAGATACCAGTAAGATTTCAGCCGTGAGGGATTTCCCAGAGCCAAGGACCCCGAAGCAGCTCAGGAGGTTCCTAGAGATGTCAGGGTGGTACCGCAGGTTCATACGGGATTACGCGACAATTGCAGCGCCGCTGCACGACTGTCTCACAAAGGAAAAGATAAAGAAGTTTACGATGACAGATGACGCTAAGACCGCTTTCGAACGATTAAAGCAAAGCCTCATATCGGCCCCAGTGTTGACTCACCCGGACTTTAACAAACGCTTCTACATACAATGCGACGCATCGACTGACGGAGTGGGCGGGGTCCTTTTCCAACTAGACGAGGACGATAACGAACGACCAATCGCATATATCTCCGCAAAACTTAATAAAGCTCAGNAGACGGAGTGGGCGGGGTCCTTTTTCAACTAGACGAGGACGATAACGAACGACCAATCGCAAATATCTCCGCAAAACTTAATTAAGCTCAGCGCAATTATAATATAACTGAGTTAGAATGCTACGCAGCGGCTCTGAGCATAAAGCGATTTAGGCCTTATGTGGAGGGCTTGCCCTTCACAGTCATCACCGATCACGCAAGCCTAGAATGGTTAATGAACCAAAAGGACCTCTCAGGACGACTGGCGAGATGGAGCCTTAAACTACAGGCCTTTGACTTCGACATACAACATCGAAAAGGAACGCAAAATATAGTACCGGACGCGCTATCTCGAGTGGGCATGGACGAACTACAAATGACTGACAGAAGACTTGATGTAAGTTTGAATTCACCATGTTTTAAGTCGCAGGAATATGAGGAGCTAATAAAAACCGTAGGTGACAATGAAAATAAGTTGCCAGATTTATGTGCATCGGACGGATACGTTTACAAAAAGACAAAATTTAATAAGGGGGGCAGGCTTCAAGAGGACCACGCCTGGAAGCTCTGGGTTCCAACTGAGCTGCGACAGGGTCTGGTGGAGTCCTCACATGACTCGCCTTCCGCAGGACTTGGTGGGATACACAAGACTTTAGCGAGAATAAGAGAGAAATATTATTGGCCAGGTATGGTGTCCATAAAGAACTGTGATATTTGTAAAGGCAACAAGACTCAAAACGCCTTCCATAAACCACTGATGGGCAGGCAACACGTGACTGAGCGGCCTTTTCAGCGTTTGTTTGTTGATTTTATGGGTCCGTATCCTCGAACGTTTAATGGTAATGTGTATGTGTTTGTATGTCTTGACCACTTCTCGAAATTCGTGTTCCTTAAGCCCACGAGAAAGGCTACTTCAGCGGAAGTTGTTAAGTTCCTGGAGAAAGATGTGTTTCATGTACTCGGTGTACCCGAATACATCCATTCCGACAACGGAAAACAATTCGTTTCAGAAACTTTTAAAACATTGGTTGAAAAATATGGAGCAACACACTTAAAAACTGCGTTTTATTCTCCACAAGACAATGCTGCGGAGAGGGTTAACCGGTCCGTACTCCAAATAATTAGGTCTTACATAAAGGACAATCAAAAGAATTGGGACAAGCACGTAAGCGATGCAGCTTTCGCTCTTCGTAGCGTGGCGCATTCGGCGATTGGTACTTCACCATATTGCGCCCTTTTTGGTTTACCAATGATCCAACATGCCGCTTCGTACGAGTTGTATAGGAAGTTAGGTGCACTCAGAGAGTCGCAGTTCGAAGTCACCACAGGCACAGGAAATGATAATGTCCAATTGATTAGAGAAAAACTCATAAAAGAGCTGAAGTTGGCCCATGACCGCAGCGAAAAGGCCTATAACACGAGAAGTAGAGAAGTGAAATTCCAAATAGGACAAGTGGTATACCGCCGCAATTTTAAACAGAGTTCCCAAATCGAGAACTATAATGCCAAGCTGGGCCCAAAACAGGTCAAATGTATTATTTTAAAGGCAGTAGGGAACTCGATGTATGAACTCGGAGATACCAGTGGAAAGAAGATCGGGGTATACCACGCTAAGGACATTTTTGCTGTGTAGATAATTGTTAATGTCGTCCTTGTCCGATGCGTTGCATCTCGCTTGACTTGGTTTTACTGACTTGACTACTTACTTATACTTGACCAGATGTATTTATTTATTTATTTATTTTTATTATTTATTATTGTGATTATTTTTAAATTTATTTATTTATTTGATTGTTTTTTCTACTACTTGACTGTAAAAATTCTGTGATATTTTATTTACATATCTATTTTTATTATTTTTTTGTGATTATTTAAAAAAAAAAATTATTTTATTTAGTTATTTATATTTTTTTATTATTTGTATATNCTTTATTATTTTTTTTGTGATTTTTTAAAAACAAAAATTATTTTATTTAGTTATTTATATTTTTTTTATTATTTGTATATATTATCCGGCTGTGATATTTTGTTTTGTTATATTACTTTTATACTTATATACATATTTCTATCTGTGATATTTTACATTTAAATATTTATTGACCTAGGTTGCCAACTGTGGTATAGAATCAAACATTACGTATGTATGTAAATGTGATAGACCTGTGATATTTTCGTTATGCATGTACGCACCCAGTGACCAGTGTGTTCGAACGCAAGTGATAAGAAGCGTGATAAAGACCCGGCTATAGGTCGTGGGACGNCCCAGTGACCAGTGTGTTCGAACGCAAGTGATAAGAAGCGTGATAAAGACCCGGCTATAGGTCGTGGGACGAGGCCACACGTTGGGCGGGAACAGGAC
>NW_016185588.1:0-4866 GCF_001687245.7 Rhagoletis zephyria | reverse complement strand
TATTTTTATACTCTTTGGTTAATTTTATCAATTTAAAGTACATACATACATATGTAGAACATATTTATGTACATATGTATGTATGTACGAACGCTGGGAAATGAAACTTACATATGTATGTAGGTACAATATTTAATAATTTATGGTCAAACTGTCCTTCATTTTTAATTAAACTGGACATAACTTTTTGACCATTTGAAAAGTCGGAATAAAATTCTGGAAACTTAAAAACCGAATATAATATTTTGGTACTAAAGAGTTGGAACAAAATTTTTGGTCATTTAGAACTGAACATAAATTTTGGTCATGTGAAAACTGGACTTATTGTTTAGTTATTTTAAAACAGGAGCAACTTTTATGGACATGATTTTTTTATTATTTAAAAACTGAACATACACTTTTGATCGTTTCTAAAGTGGACATAAATTTACAACCCGGGCATCCTTTTTGACTCTTAGAATAATTTGACATTTGACTGGCGCTTATATACAATTGACGCGGCTATTTTTCATGTCAGAAATACACTCAGATGTTTGCCATTTTCTGCCAAGGGGCGACCGCTATTTTAAAGATTTGAACATACATAACTATGTATATTTTTGGTTATGTAAAAACTGGACATAAATTTCGAAATTGCTCTTAACTTTCTACGCTTACATAAATTGGACATACAATTTCATGTAATTTTAAAACTGGACATAATTATTTGACCCTTAAAAGATTTGGATATACATACATGTGTATCAATATTTTTGGTAACATAAAAAATGGACATAAATTTCAAAATTGATCATAACTTTCTACACTTTCAAAAATTGGCCATAAAGTATTGGTCTGACAAAAACTGTACATAACATATCTATATTTTTGCTAATTTAAAAACTGGACTTAACTTTCAAAAATGGTCATAACTTTCTAAGCTTTTAAAAATTCAACATAAATTTCTGGTCACTTAAAAAGTATACAAATTGTTTGTCTTTTAAATATTTGTACGCAAATTTTTAATCATTTCATTATTACAAACTGGACGTGTTTGTTTTTTTTTTGTTTTCTGAAAACTGGACAAAATATTTTGCGCTTACAACGGGGTCATACAGTTTGGCTCATTTAAAAACTGGGCATAGGTACATTTTTTCACGCAACAATTTTCTGCCATTTAATTTTATAATATTGTTCCAAGACATACGTTTTTCGACAGTTACTCAGGGTATATACATATGTTAATATATACTATTTAAATACCGATATGTCAAAAATTTAAATACTTATCTGGATAAATCGCCCACCTAGATCTAAGGTGCGATCAGCTCAAAATAAAATTATGGCGATTTTTTTTGCATAAATCAATGCATAGGACTCACATCAAATTAATGCGAATACTTCTTTCTTCATGATTAAATACATTAACTAAAAACCTACTGTTATACCTGTTTTTTTAATTAATTGCGTTGAATCTGTAAGATTCATAAGCAGTTATATTTCTTTCTCTGAATTTCGAGTTAGCTCACTTTAGATCAATTCGGTAACTTGATTAGCTCCGATAGCTGTCGACTAATTTCTGTAACTCAATACACCCTGCTAGCTGGATAAAATTTGATAAATCGATAGATAGTGATAAGTCGATAAACTTATATAACCCAAAAATTTCGATAACCCGATATATGTACTTTGAAAATTGCAAGTGCTTCGATTCGAAAAAAGTACAAACTTCAAAAACCACCAACAAATTTGGATAAGGCAACAAATATCGATATATGGCGATAACTCGATAAACTTTGCTAACTCTATAATACTCAATAACTCGATAAATACTTGATAATTTAATAAATATCGATAACTTAACAAATTTCAATAGCTTGGCAGAAGTTTGATAATCCGATAAATTTATATATTTCGAAAACTTTTGTAAATTTCGACAACTAACTTTTTATATTTGTCTCGATAACTCAAAAAAAAAAATTGATCAATTTGAACAACCCCATACATGCCGATAACTCAATAAACATGGATAACCCGTAAAATTTCGATAGCTAAATGCCTCGATGATTCAATAAATTTCGACGAAAAATTCCAATAAATTTTCTTACACTTTCAGAGAACCAAGAGCTATTTTCGAAAATCAAAACTCGATCCGCTGACTTAGTACAAGAAAGGCCATCCCCCCACCATTATCAGCGCACTGCTCCGCTCGACAATAAAATTCAAAGCTTTATGATTTAAATACATATGCACATAGCTATAACTAATTCCTTTATTTTTTCACTAATATTTATCAATCTCCTAAAAAATACAAGTAATAAATCTGCTTTAGCTACTCTTTCGCATCCACATTTTTATCGCTTGTCCTCTACTTGGATTCCGATGCCATTCCAGATCATTTCCTTTTCAATATTGGTAGTATTGATTGGGGTTGAAGCCCATACCAGCATAGCCAGCAGGAATAGGAGCGACGTAAGCGGGAATGGGCGCTGAGTAGGCACCAGTTGAGCCGTATGAAGCTGCGGCGGGAGAAGCGCAAGCAACTGGAGCCAAGTTAGGTTGACAGCTGAACAGGTAGTTCTTGGGGCAAGGCGGTGCTGGAATGCTGGGAGCGGCACCATAAGCGGATTTACGGAAACGTGTTAAATCGTAGGCAGCTTGCTGATTCTGCTCGGCTTGGGTTTCCTGGACGCTAGATGTGGCAGCCGCATTACCAGCTGGGCTAGCCAAGGCAACGCTGAAGAGGGCGGCGACTAGAGCAATGCAAACGAAGGATTTCATCTTGGCTGGTAAGTTTGACTTGAGTACAAGTGACTGGAACTGTGTAGCTACTAAAGTGAACTAATGATTTAGGATAGCGAACAGTGGGTTTTTTATACTCGTAACTACAATGCTTTTTTGGTGCTACATATTGGCTTGTCATCGAACTCGATACTTGGCGGTTGGCGGTTGGATTTTTGCTGTAGTCGGCGAAAGTTCTTTAAAAGCGCATAATTTTTTGTGGAGCAGCGCATTTTTTTTTTTGCAAAATATATTTTTATCGTGTTATAGTTCTTTTTTGATGTTCCATGCAAATTCGAGCATGAGTCGAAGGTTTATCCGGTTTATATAAAAAAAACTGATTCCGCATTTTTTTGTGCATTAAGTGCATTCACTTCTGTAAGTGGTAAGTTTTTGTTCTATTTTTACGCGAAATATGAAACGGTCGGTGCCTTGACATTTTTTGGACATAATTATGCTTTCTGTGCGATTTTATTTATTTTATTTTTTTTTTTGAATTTTTCTGCAAATTAATGATTTGTTTTTTTTCAGTGGTTAAACCAAAACGAATATATATTTTAATTTAAATTAAAATACCAACTTATGTCGGTCGTCAACCTTAACGTGCGCAGTTTTAGAGTCAACCACGATTAGTCATTCGATGTTTGAAAAAAATAAGGATCTCAATTACTGTTGAAAGAAATAAAGTTTTAACCAGATACCCAGAATAATTACTGAATGGTGGACTTTTAAAAAGGTCAGCCAAATTTCTGTAAGGGTTATAAAATTATTTTGATAATAAATATGATATATTTGGCGTCTAGTGTGGGGCCAGTTCAAGGCTAGTTCGGAACTTTTTCGGCACCAGTTCGGGACAGTTTGACACTTGTTAAGGACTTGTTCGGGACCATTTTGGAACTTTTTGGATCAGTTGCAGACTAGTTCGGGAACATTTTGTAAATTTTTCGGGATCAGCTCGAGACTAATTCAGGAATTTTTCGGTATAATTTCGAAACTAGTTCGGGACTTTTTCGGGAACATTTTGATATTAGTTCGGGTCTAGTTGAGGACCATTTTTGGACTAGTTTTAGTCCAGTTCGGTACAAGCTTGGCACCATTTTGCGACTAGTTCAAAACTTATTAACAAATGAGTCCCCGCACTCTTGCCCCGAACTCTTCTTGAACTAATTCCGAAACGGTCATCAACAAGTCCCGTCAACAGTTCCCTCCCCTTTGTGTGATAAAATCAAGGCGTACGCCAAAAATCGGTGGAGAAGCTCGGCCATATGCGCCACTCTATTATTCTCATTAGATATTTAATTTTGATCTATACAAATGTTTGGCACCGATTAACTGACTGAAAAAAATAAAAGTCAACATTTTACTGTAGCTTTTTTTCATACTCATAACTTTTTTTTATAAAAGTCAGAACTAGTTGGGTTCCCGTTATTTTTGGCACTAAACTAACTCCCTAACTTCCATTAAAATAATATCCTTAATAAAAGGGAAGCGGGTGCTACCTTACTCGCTGCTTCCCTATTGGCACGGACAATGCAGTTCATTTCATTTATATACTGTTTCACAAATCTTTAGTACAACAAGCAATACAACTCAAACGGATTTGGTAGAAGAAGATATTCCTATCAACAAATTTTCTTACATGCCACGGGTTTTGAAGGAGTTTTTTTCTCAAATTCCTTGTTGTTATCGCTAGTAAGTCTTAAATGGGCTTAAGGGTAAAAATGGGGAGTTGGAATGCCTTCACAAGCCAGAAATATATTGGTTATGTCGAGGTCGAGCCTTGATAAGGAGGAGTTATAAACGTAAAAAAAATGTTTCCATTAATTGTACGTGAGTCCTATAAATTGATTTATGCAAAAAAATCGCCCACATTTTTTTTTTGAGTTGATCGCACTTTAGATCTAGGTGTGCGATATGTTCGCGACACATATAGTACATAGTGTGGCAGAACATCACAGTAGCTTCGCCTACTGCTTTAGAAAAGAGTTCAATTGGTTTGTATGCTGCCAAAAATGTTACTATTTCTTTCGCGCTTGCGGACTAAGTAAGCCGCTTACACTTTTTATACCCGAGCGCACTTGTGCACAAGGGTATTACAACTTTGTT
>NW_016185587.1:0-4866 GCF_001687245.7 Rhagoletis zephyria | reverse complement strand
AAACTGAAAGTTTGTGGGCTGCTGGTAAAACTCGTTGGCTGGTTGTTTGGCTGAGTAAATGAATGAGTGAGCGAGTAAGTGACACGGATGATTGTTGGGCGATAAAAGGGTAAAGTATGGCAGATTGTGGAGCAATAAACGCCATAGATTTGATTTTTTTTTAAGTATTTAAAAAACGAAAATATCGCTGTGAGTTCCATGATGCTGGATTATGGGAAAATCAAAAATTCGTGCACTTCGTTGACGCAATGCGCTGCACTTTATACTCATAGTAGCCTGGCTTACATCACTGCAGGCAAGTGATTAAATGGCAGGTATTTTTTCGAGTGAAGCGAATTATTTGTTTTATTTTTGCGCAGTTGTTAGCCGGGGAAAAATTTTCGATATTAAAAATAAATAAAAAAAACAAGAAAAAAATAACAATGATCTACCTCACAATTGCGGCCAAAAACATGCGACAGATTTGAAACAGACTTTACAAAATAAATTTATTTGGATCACATTTTTTTTTTAATGAAAATAACTGATAATGCATCCATCCAATAACACTAGAAATTTATAAAAATAAAATTTACTAAAAAGTATTTAAAAATAAAAATTTACGAAATAGTTAAAAAATTAAAATAAAAAAATTTAAAATCGCACACTCAAAATATATAAAACTGAAAATTAATAAAAGGAATTAAAAAATAAATTTTAAATAAAACAAAACAAAAAAAAATAATTAAATGAATATTCTACGACAATAACAAAACTAACTCTTCTGAAGCTCGAAAATCCTGCCTCAACCAGTAGTTGGTAGTATTTTTCACAAAAAAAAAACTGTTGCGCCAGCCTCAGCGGTGGTTTCTGTGTCTCTGTTTGTATATATTTATGTGTATGTATGTATATTTGAATGTGTATATGTAAGTATATTGTGTGTGTGCTAGTATTAGTTTTCAGAGCTCTTCGACTTACTATCTATGTTTGTGCGCGCTTGTTTTCCTCCTAAATTGAGCAGCAATACGTGATGCCACACTCAACCCGCTGAACGTGTTTGAAATATTTACACAGAGGAAAATAGTCAAAAAATACACACACAAAAAAACAGCTCTCCAAAACTATTGCTAGGAAAACAATAATATTCGTATTTGGGGAGCATTTTATTTATGCAACTTCCATGTATTTATGTATGTATGTGTGCCAAAAACACAACTGCTCGCCCCAAAAATATATATGAATTGCAAATATCAATATGAGTAAAATTTTTTAGTAACAAATATCCATAAATAGATTCAGCAAATAAATAAATAAACGAGCCTGGCGTATATGTATGTTTGTGGAGAGGGAAGGTGGTTTGTTGCTGAAGCACTACTTTCTAAAATGTACTCCCAATACTTCTGTATGGGTATATATATATATATATATATATTTTTTTTTTTTGGTCCTGCTACTCAGAGTGTGTGAATGCCAGCAGCGGAGTGCTTTCTTCCAAAGGTTTATTTCGGGCAAATAGTTTATCGCAATTTTATTCATACTTGTATGTGGGCAAGTGCGCGTCTGTGTGTGGGTGTCTTTGAGTAGCTTATGAATGACCGAATGGGGCATGAATAATGTTGTGAGCATTTAGTGCTGCAATTTGTGAGAAAAATAATTGGAGGAAATTAATCAGAGCTAAAAAAATCGCTGAGGTTGAAGAGCGTTAGTGATTTAAAAGATGTTGAAATTTTAGAAAGAAAACCGGGCGAACATTTGAAATAGCAGCAACAGATGATTATAAAAAAAAAACGTGAAATGAATAAGAAACTAAGAAAAAATAAATGTTAAGCAATTAGTAAACGTTAAGAAAATTGAAAAAAATATATAAAAAAAATTAAACATACATCGAACATTTCAAAAGGGCAGAACTGTGATATACTGTGTTTGACGTAAAATCGCAGTACATTTTATTTAATTGCTGGACCTCGAGCTTATTGGAAGTTTTCATAATAAAAACTCTTCAAATATTTTAAAATACGTTTCAATAATTTTTAACATTTTTATTCCTGCCAAATATATTTTTATTTCCAAAAATATGTACATATCGATGGTCCTGTGCAATAACGACACCATACAAAATTCAAAAAACTCTCTTGTCCCTAATCCTTGTCTAATTTATTTCCGTCCCTGACTAAAGTAAGCAGTAAGGATTACTAAAGTAAGTACAAGATATTAGGCATGGATTCGACAAGGAATCGAGGCAAGAGTCACTTAACAGTAATAACAGTTTTTATTTTTTGAATTTTGAATTGTGTCGTTATTCCACAGGACCATCGATAGTAGGAATTTTTTTCTGTACGCGAATTTTTTGTATGATTTATAACACTTATTCGCATCTTTTTGGATAATTTTTTTCCTTTACATATTGAAAAAAATGAATTTTTATAAGAATTTCAAATTTTAAAAATTTCAAATCGACTCTTTAGTATTTTTTTGAAACCATTTCTAAGGCTTCTAAATTCAAATGCATCATCTTTTATATTTAAATTTTTTTAACTGACTTGTTATTTTCTTACTATTCCAAAATTTTGTTTAGTAAAATCAAAACTGTATTATTATTTTTTAAACTTATCCATGTTTATCCAAATTTTAAGTAGCTTCTTAATATTTGGAAAAAATTTTTTGATACTTTTTTAAATTTCTCAAAATATAATTTTTCAAATTTAAATTTCCACAAAATAGTGTTTTATTATTTATTGAAAATTTTACAAACATTTAAATTTGCTTAAAATATTGTTTCTAATTTTATCTCTTTTTGCTCTAAAAATATAAGTTTTTAATTTTTTTCTCGTTTTGGTTAACCCAATTTATTTTAGTAACTGTAATTTTACCAAAGCAGATACCATAGCTGAAAGTTCTAAGAGTATTCGATTTGCAAAAATATTATTGAAATAAAAAAAAAAAAGATTTTTGTTGAATTTGTTTTCTAGTTTTAAATTTCCTTTTTAATTAATTTATCTTATCAAATCTTTGTAGTATTACATAGATATTTATAAAATTTTAAAATGCTTAACTTTTTTTAAATAGTTACTTATTTTAAAATTTTAATTTTTCTAAATTTTCTATAATTTCATTTTTTTTTAAGTTTACGTAAAGTCTCAATTGCAATTTAATCAATGTTGATATTTTGCATAGCATAACTAAAAAAATTTATATTTTCGAACAAATTTCCGCTAATTTTTTTTGAGCCAAAGGAATTTATGAAATAAAATTTTTGCTTGTAAACATATCTCAGAAAAAAATTAAAATTAAAATCTCAAAGTATAGTAACACACCCTTTTTTCTTAAATTTTCACCGAAATACCATAGTCAAATAGCACAATCGCCATTTATCCTCAGCAACAGCGCCCTAATATGATGAATGCGTTGCGTAAGCACAGACGGCGATTTCTAATAATTCTAATGCATTTAAAAGTGCTTGTAAATTGATGAAAAAATACGCACTTCCACTACCAGTAAACCCCCTCGCCCTACCCCGCGCCAACTTCTCGTTTTTATCTTTGCAACTTCAAAGGCCAACATAGCAAAGCGCCCCAAAAATTATGCTACACTTAATAAACAGCTGCGTGGAATGAGCAACATAGCGACTAATAAGTGTGAGAGTGAGTGAGTGCGTTCTGGCGCCAACGGCGAGGGTTACATAACTTCAAAGTTCACAACTCAACTTCAAGTGCGACTATGTTTATCTTCGGTTTGTTTAACAGAAAACTTATTAGAGAGTTTTCGACGAAACGCACCCCTGTGAGCGCCCAAAAAAAACACCCTGAGGCGTGCGGAACGTTTCAAAAAGCCTCAAAACTACTCGGGCTAGCAAACCCATTGCTTTTCAGCCCAGCAGGTGGTCCAGTTGCGGTTTGTCTGGTGATTTGTGTTTGCGATTTTAACAAATTACCGATGCTCGAAAATTTGTAGCATATTTTGGGGGGATGCTGCTTGTGCCTCGCTAACTTTGCAGACTTGTTCGTTGTATGGCTAACTGCCTGCCTTCAGGCTTACGTTTTCTTTCATTTATTTGTTTAATTTGTTTAGTTTGTTTGTAGCTGTAGTGGAAAATCACATTTTCTTATGCAATTTCAGGGGCTTCCTTTCTTCTGAAAAACAATGAAATGAAATCGTAATGGTATTAAATGATAATTGGTAAATGGTTGGGGTAAAATGTGAAACAATATTTTAGCACAAAATGCTTTGGGTTCATGGTCGGTTGATGTGTATTTAATTAACGTTAATTGCGTTTGATTTATGTTTTGCTTGAAAATTTGAAGAGGCTACAAGCAGCTATGCTGCACCTTTAGGTAGGCAACACGAATCAGTTGAGGCATAAGCGCTTTGTGGCCAAGAATAAATTAAAATTGACATTAGCAATAATGTGGAATAAATACACAAAAGGCAGTCGGAATCCTTTACATTTCAAGTTACATGGAGTTGCTTGCTTCGGAGATTTTGCTATTGCATATCTTCAGGCTTGGGTCCTTACAGCAGACCAATTTAGACAAAATTTAAGGAATTTCAGCTTTTAGTAAACATTTTTTTTTACGCTCAGATTATGCTCAGCTTTCTTTCTGAAAATATAATTTCATTGCTTAGGCGACCAAACCTTTGCCTCGAAATGTCAAATAGTTATAATTTAATTTAATTATTTTTCGAAAGTATGAAAGGCGTGTATTCCGAATTCTACATATGTGCATTACCCACAAGCGCCTAAAAGTATGCAATGCATAAGTTTTTTTGCCCAAAAACCATACTCGTAAATATTTTAAATTCCATTTCGAAAATATTTTTCAGTTATGTTTCATCTCCAATGCACTTTTTGTCTCTTGCGCCTTAATGTATGTTTAATATTTAGTAAAA